>NW_028234425.1:19879177-19886677 GCF_977035675.1 Penaeus japonicus | reverse complement strand
ATATACATACATACGCACATATACCTGGAATTATTTTATATATATATGTATATATACATACCTGCATATATATATACATATATATATATATATATATATATATATATATATATATATATATCATCGTCAACCTAAGTCTTTTCACTGCAGAACGTAGGCCTCTCAATCTTTTCCAGTCATTCCGGTCTTATATCCTCTGATTCCAATTTTCTGATTCCAATAGTCGCTATTTCATCCCGCCATCTTGTCACTGGTCTTGCCCTTGGTCTCTTTGCATCCTGCATTTCCCATTCTGTTGTTTTCTTTGACTACTTGTTGTCCTGTCTGCGATATTTATGAACTGTCCACTGCCACTTTAAAAAAAAATATTCTTAAGTATATCCTCTACTTTTGTCTGTTGCCTGATCCATGTAGCTCTTTTTCTGTCTCTTAAGCTAGCTCCTATCATGAGCCTTTCCATTCCTCTTTGAGCACTTACTAATTTCCTCTGAGTATTTTGGTCGTAGTCCATGTTTCTGACCCATATGTTATGTCGGGGAAGACACATTGGTTATAATGGCAAACGACCTCGTAATATATTGCTTTGTTTACCGATGGCACTCCAACCTAGCCTAATTCGTCGCGTTATCTCGCATGATGTATTCGTTTGCCCTAAGTATACATAATTGTTTACTGCTTCTTGTACCTCGCCCTGTACTTGTTTGCTCAACTGAGGTTCGACTGTTGAACATGACTTTAGTATTTTTCATGTTCATTTTAAGGCTAATCTTCAGGCTTTCCCTATTCAAATCACTTAGTAATTGTTGTAATTCATTTGCTGACTCGCCGAAAAGAACGATGTCATCTGCAAATCTTAGATTGCTGAAGTGTTCATCCCCTATTTTAATCCTTTTCTCTTTCCAGTCTAACTTCTTGAATATGTCCTCTAGGGAAGCTGCAAACAGCTTTGGTGAGATGGTGTCGCCCTGCCTAACACCTTTTTACATTGGTATTTTATCGGTTTCTGTGTGGATTCTAATTTTCGCTATACCATCTCTATATATATGGTCTAATAATCTACAGTATATTTCCCCTACTCCTTGTTTACGAATTGTATCTAGCACTGCCGCTATCTGTAACGAGTCGAATGCCTTTCCGTAACCTACAAATGCTATACACAGAGGCTTCTTGTTTTCGTTTTGTCGTGATCGAATTTGCAGTCGGGCTTCCACACTGGAGCATAGAAGACGGGGAAGGAAGAAAATGGGTCTTACAAGGTGGCGTGAGGCAAGTGAACCTTGCTGACGATCTCCTGCGCTGAGCGTCACTCCTGTAGGGAACTGGCTCCAATACCAGTTGAAAATGGTCCTTTTAAATATTATTGACGCCCCAAAGTACCACACACATATCTGCGCAGGAAAGGCACGAGCTTTTTAGTAGCTTTTGTCCGCACAGGGGATGACGCGCACCTGTAGAGAAGCCCGCCACAGACACAGACACACACAGACACCTAAGACAGAGAGAGGGCACGCACGTTTTTATTGTCTTGTTACTCTTTTGATTTACACAAGTGAAGTGCTGCTAAACAAAACAAATGCAGTAAACTGGTATACGTAACGACCTAAACAACACCTTCAGGTCAATTTCAGTGTTTAAATAGTGTTAAGGAACTTGCATTTGCCATGAGATAGTTTAGATAAATACTCTTCTACACACACATACACATACACGCCTACACGCACGCACACACACACACACTCCCAAATGCTTGAAGACTAGAATTATTTGAGAGTCTAAACTTGTGCTTATGGCAGAGAATCGAGAGTGGTGAGTGTAGAACGTATATAGGGTTATAGTTCTGTCTGTGAAAATATCTTATTGTCAGTTTAATACTCCAATTATTAGATTCCCTTTGGCCACTTGCCTCATGCTAAAGTCGGACCAAACGCTACCACAAATGAGTCCGTTTCAAATATTAACAGGCATAATACTTGGGTAATATGAGCTCGGGAAATATTAAATGAAACCTGATGAAATATTCAATGGATTAATGATGTTTAGATGTCCGCCACTGGCCTCTCCAATTGAGCCAACCGCAACAGTTTGTTTTCTTTCTTTTTTGGGTCTGTATTTGAGGATCCATTGCGGAAGCCTGCCTGGTCCCTGGGTTGTTTTGAATCTAATCTATTGTTGATGCGGGCTGTGATGATTTTAGTAAACAGTTTATAGTGAGATGAGGCTTGTAGGTCGGTAATTCTTTAGGTCTTTTGTGTCCCCCTTTTTGTGTACTAAAATTATTATTGCCCTTTCCCAGGATTTCGGGTTTTACCATCGCTTAGTTGTTAAAAAGATTGGCTAGTTTTACTGCCGCAATCTCTCCTGCATCTTGAATTAGATCTGCACTAATGCCATCTTCTCCTGATGTTTTTCCTCTTTTCATGTCTTTTAGTGCATTTTTTATTTCCTTTACCGTAATGTTCGGGACGTCTCCAATTGTTGTGTTTGCCTCCGTTCGTGGTTTACCGTTTGAGTGGTATAAGTCGCAATAGAACTACTTTAATAATGTCATTGTTATTATATGTCACCTCTCCAGTGGATTTCTTTACTGCATACATTTGTTTTTTTTCCCCTATTCCGAGCCTCCTCATTGTTGTCTTAACGCTGGTGCGCGTAAGCAAAGCTTCATTTATTTTTCGTATGTTAAATTTGCCCACATCTTCCTTCCTCTTGGTTATCGTCTTAGTTCTGCAGATTCTATTTTTTTTCGAAAATGTTATTTTAAAAGTTCCTTCCCTTTTTATAAGGGTCTTTGTCTCTATCGAAACTACTGACTTTTTCTTTTTTGTCTTTACCGCCTATTTTCAAGTGCAAACTTCCTTTTTTATCTCACTGAGTTGGTCGTCATATGTTTTAAAATCTTTTTCAAGACTTTAGGGGAACGTTTTTTGGAAGTGACTAAATATTTAATGTTGATTAATTTAAAGAGAGGCCTCGTAGGGGCTATTTCCCTTCCCTTTTAAATGTATTAACTCCCACTTCCCCGGCAAAACTATGTCGCTGCTACATTTACTTCTGAAACGCTTACGTCTTGTACAATACGCTCCTGTTTATTATGAAATCATTTTGTTTTTAATACGGATGGCGATTTTTTGCCGTTTCCCCGGTCCCCCTTTTTGAAGAAGTATTCATAATTTTGAGGGGTCGAGCTTCCACAATTCTATTAGCGTTTTGGGGCCCCATCTCACTCGTTTCCCCCCTATTCCCCTTTTCCTATCTTGACATTTTAAAATCCCCCATAATCACGTAAAATGGGTTTCTGTTCTATCGAGCTGCAGGTAGGGGCGTAAACTTGATATTATTAGGCTATTTCTGTTGTTTTGTTTCATCGAATTTAAGGGCTTTCTGGTAATTTTTTTCCCGAAACCTGATTTCTTTTCTTTACGTGCCCTTTCCCGCCTATGGTCCCCCGAGTGTGGAGTACATACTTCATGGTGTTGATTGGCAAAACAACGTGTCTCTTTTAATTCCCTTTTCAAAGGGGGGGGGCCGGGGGGAAACTTTAACATCAACTTTAGATAATAATTTCAGATCGGGGTGACTGGAGTGAAATGACCGAAAAAGGGGCTAAGAAATAGAAATGAGGTTTTTCCACTATAAAGGCCCCAGGATGCTGCAAAAAAATGTAAGTAACACTAGTATTATTTACTCTTGCAAAAAAAGGGAATCAGGAGTATCTAGTCTTTAATATTAAGTATCATTTGGGTTTAAAATAGCCACACTTCTTTTGGGTACAAGATTATGTAACGAAAAAAAATTTTAAAGAAAAACGAAAGAATTAAAAAAACTGGGGCCCAAACCCTTTTGGTATAACAAAAAACGGCTGTCATGCGAGGGAAAAAACAAAATACTAGCAGCGGTATTTTTAAAGGGGCAAATAGTTAACTAATGAAATAAAATTTAAAACCAATTCGGGGTAAAGGATAAAATTTTAACGTCCCCGGGCGTCTGCGCCTCAGGCCCACCCCCCCTCGTCATGAGGGTGAATCCCTCATTACGATTTACCCAAAAATTAAAACCCACTAAAGGGAAATGCACCCCTTTCGGTCATGCCTCAAGGGGAAAATTCACAAACAATTAAAATCCCCCCCAAAAAAAGATAAAAGGGACTTAGTTTAAACATTCCCCTATGTTTAGGTAGAAATTCCCTTAACATGTTTTGTAAATCTTTATATTTCCCCGAAAAATTTTAGATAAAATTTGGGTTTTTGTAAAATTTTTATCAATTTACGAACCCTGTAACTGGGGGAAAAGTATGTCATGCCCAAAAAATTGGCAGTGAAAATTGTTAAATTCTCTCTTTTTACACTTCCAAAAGGAAAATTTTTAATTCTCGGGAGGGGGTTTCAAAGCGATTTTTTAAGGTCGGAACCCCAAAGCTAGATGCTCGGGAAAAGTTTGGGTTCAAAACTAACCCCACGACCGATTTTTAACGAAGAAAAAATTTTATTGCTAGAGAAAATTTAAAAGACATTTTAAATTTTTGTATTTTTTGGGGTTATTAGGGTAATATAACAAAAAAGAAAAAAGGCAAACCCCTTCGGATTAATTTTTTTGGGGTTTTCTTTTTAATGTGCCCTGTTTCCCAAAATAAAACAAACTATTAAAATCCCCCCTTGTTTTGGTTTTTGGGTACTTTTTTGGGAAATTACCCCAAAGTCGGGGGGAGGGTCCATTAAATTGCTTTTAACCCCGCTTTTTTTAAAAAAATCCAAATCATTAAAATTGTATTAAAGGGGGGGGGAAAAGACCTTTTTTGGTTTAAATAAAAAAAATTTCTTTTTTTTTTAAAAAAACCGGGGCCCTTTTTTTGGGGGGGTTTGGTTTTTAAACCGGGGGTTTTCCTTTATAAGGAATATAACAAGCGCCTTGAAAAAAATTTTTAAATTAATAAATTTATGGTTTTCTTTGGGGAAATTACAAAGCAAGGAGGTTTAATAAAACGAAATTGGGGAATTTTAACCCCTTTGGGGAAAAGTTTAAAAAATTTTTTGGAGTTTTTTAATCGTTTTTAAAAAAGGGAAAAAACCCCTTTTTAATTTTTAAAATAAGGAAAGGGCCGAATTTAAAAAAAATTCTTTTTGGGGTTAAATTTTTTTTAAAAGGGGGTTTTAAGAAAATTTTTTTTCCCGTTACAAGTTCAATGGTTCTAGGAAAGGGCAACTGACCCCCTTTTTGCCCGACCCGCTTTTTTTTTGGGCCCTTAAACCCCCGCTTTTGAAAGCAGCGCCTCTCTAATTTTCTGGGCCCGGGTTCCAATGAGGAGAGAGAATGTGCGTTTAAATTGGCAACCCCTGGGTTCTCCCCCGTGGGGGAAGTTTTTGCCGCTTTCGCCGCTTTAAACGGTCATTTTAAATATATATATATATATAAATATATAAAAATATAATATATATTATAATTTATAAATATATATATATTCTAAAAATATATATATATACTACTATTTTGAATATTATATATAAAATATATTTTTATATATATAAAATATATTAATTTATATATATATATTATTAAAAATAACAATTTCTGTAATTTTAAAAAATATATATATATATAAATTATTAAAATATATTAAAAATATAAATAAATGTTTATATAAATTATAAATTTTAATTTTATATATATATATATAAATATATATATATAGATAAGGAATAAAAAAAATATATATAGAGATAGTACTATATATATATTTTTATATATATATATATATATATATACAAATAGTATTTATATTAGTATATATATATATATATATATATATAGTATATATTATATTTACTATATATAATAATTATATCTATAATTACTATATATATATATTATATATATATATTATATATAATATTATAATATATATATTATATATATATAGTAATAAATATATACTATATAAATATAGTAATAAATATATACGATATATATGATATATATATATAAAAATATATATATATATATATATATTCAAAATATAGCATATATATCTACTATATATATATACTAAAATATATATATATAGATATATATATATATATATATAGTATAATATATATAATATATATATATAATAGATATATATATATATATAAAAATATATATATATATATATATATATACTCTCGCAGCTTGCGCCGCTTCAAGACCCAAGCACATGTTACCTCTTCTACATCCATCCTGGTTGATACTGTCTGTTGCTCTCTGCATTGTTTGGCACAGACACACATATAACGCACGCACAAACACAAGCGTCGTGTGAGCGGTAGTTTCTAACGCCGAGTTTGCTAACGCGCGTTGGAAAGCGCCTAGTGTAAACAGGCCCTTACTACTGTAACACCCACCGAACACACGACGGATACAAAGTGTATGATGTGCATATGTAATGGTGAATATAACTAATCCGAAATGTTAACCCTCATAGACAATCTCTTATGTTTTCCTATATGGCCCGTATAGATACCTTCCTTTGTTTACACTCACAAGTCAGTCTCCTCATTGGGCCCATGCTGTACACACGTGTATATTGTTTGTGATGGTTTCCCCTCTCATAAATAAACCAGTGTTGATCATAAAGCAGGTGTATACTTTACAAACTCCTAACATGGCCCAGTGAGTAGGACAGTTTCAGCAAGTGGCTACTTACTAAGAAAAACGCCGCTACATCTGCTATGTTAAAACATAGGCCTATCATTGTGCCTGCAGTTATGGGACCCAAACCAGACACCTAACACAAAAGTAAGGAGACCAGGGAAGATGAAGGCGCTGCTGCCAGCCCATAAAGAGCCTGTCTGTCAGGACTAGACAAAGTTGCCACATTGATAGAGTCTCAACAAAATGATGCTCACGGAGGAGCGTCGGCGTGCGGATGAGGATAGCCGGCGCGAGGAACGCCGACGAGAGGACGAGGAGCGTCGACGAGAACGAGAGCAGAACCAAGCAATGATCATGCAAATACTGCAAGCAAGTCAGGGTTCTGCCACTACTGCACTTGGCACTGTGCAAGATAAAATCATGGGCAAGGAAACAGACGGTTCTCCTGCCACACCAATATGCGCTTCCTCCACATACCTGGAAGCACCACACCTTGAATTCCCTTCAAGGTATGGTGCAGTGCTTGGTCAGATTATAAAGAGTTACTTCAGCTAAGAGTCCAGCCTCCCCGCACACAGCTGGCGCACCTCAGGTCCTGCCTGATATTGGAGTTGCGATCTAAGTTGGCTCATGCTATAGAGGTTACTGAGGAAGGTGATGTTCCATTGGTTGAGCGAACAAAGGTAAATCTTCAGCGCCAACACAATATCGCACTTCGGCATGTGCATTTTGAATAGAGACATGAGTGAGCCTTTTGATAACTTTTATGTTGCCCTTAAGGAACTGGCAGATGATGCTGAACTTTTGACAATTGTTTAAGTGATCGCCTTGTGACTCAGATCACATCTGGTGTGCGCGATCAGCAGACGCACA
>NW_028234425.1:19866808-19869308 GCF_977035675.1 Penaeus japonicus | reverse complement strand
ATTGTGTACGGGTGTGAAGACATATTTGTCGGCACCGATTTGGCCTAAGATACGGGTGTCAATGCGTGCAAGATGCGACATCGGGATCTGCTCACAGTTGAAGTGTGCACACAGTCATATGATATTACGGTTGTAATGCTGCTAGCCGTATTCTAAGTTTTTATATTTTTCTTATATTTTTTGACAAGCCACAAAAGATGTTTATATATATATACGGAACTACCATGTGTATATACAAACTCAAGTGTGTAAAATGTGTATATTTTGTGTGGCCCCATTAACCCTATGACGACGGTGCGTCACACCCGTGTGACACAGCTAAATTCCCGATGCTGGGGCTTCATGCCAGTGTGACGTTTCCAATGCAAGATTGCAATGGCCCGGCGTAGGGGTTTTCACTTATTGCCGTGCCCCGTCAGGAAAGGGTTAAGTCATAGGATATCTGTCGTGTGGGAAATATTCCAATTATGTGATATCATGGCATCCGTCATGAATGGGTTAAGTAAACATCAGGCAAAAAAAAACACAACAGATTGTATATTCGTGTAAGAAGATGGTCGAAGATCCTAATTTACTTCATGCTCTCCCCTTTTTTTTCTAAAAGATGGCTCTTCTCCAAACTATTGCACATCAGTCAGTTTATGATCATTGCAAAATGAAATGTTTGTAGACCCTGATCTACTTCATACCCTTGCCAACTACTGGGGCCTATATTGTGGAGTATAAGGTGGGAAGTGTAGATTTGTCCAGTGTGTATGTGTAGTAGAGGGTGAGAGGAATTGGTGCCACTGTTGTGGTATTTAGTAACAGCAGTATTTTGAAAATTTACCTTTGAGGAGATCAAGACTAATGGTTAAGGAATTGCACCTCTTCTTGGTTTCTAAATTTAATTACTTTGTATGCTGCAAACCTTGACCCTATCAAAGTAGCCCACCATTTAACAGCTTTGGTTACCTTAAGTGAAGAAGAAAGGCTTCAGCTCTTGTTATAATTAGTAAAGTAATGTATATCTTTGAATTTTATGAGGGGAAATATGTACCATGAGTCACAAAATTTACTTACAAATATGGTACAAGAAACCCATTCTGACTTGTACCTTAGGGGACTATTATTTCCAAATGCAAAATCTGATACAGTTGGTCTTATCTATGAAGGCTGGGGACAGGATAGCTGTAATCTTTTATATGGTCAACTTTATTGTATATGAAAGCCATGTTTTTCACAGACAAAATTTATAGTTGCCTTTGGATTTTTATGTGATTAGAACAAGTTAACCTTCATTTTAAGGCTGAGGAATGGGGATTTGAGGTTGACATAGTGGTTTTAACAGAAGGATATGTAAGAAAAACACATTTGACGTAATTAACCCATTCACGCCGGGGCTGTTCCGGCTTTGTGCGATCACAATACCGGGGTTCTCAAATGCACATATGCCTCGGAGATTTCTTGGAGAGCGCACAAGCCACGAGCCTGGGTTGCCCGCTTGCTTGTCAAAGGCTTCAGCTTGTCTTATTTATGAGTCCTCAATTAGTTAAAGTAATTGTATATCTTTGGTAATTTTCCAATATATGAGGGGAAATATGTACCATGAGTCACAAAATTTACTTACAAATATGGTACAAGAAACCCATTCTGACTTGTACCTTAGGGGACTATTATTTCCAAATGCAAAATCTGATACAGTTGGTCTTATCTATGAAGGCTGGGGACAGGATAGCTGTAATCTTTTATATGGTCAACTTTATTGTATATGAAAGCCATGTTTTTCACAGACAAAATTTATAGTTGCCTTTGGATTTTTATGTGATTAGAACAAGTTAACCTTCATTTTAAGGCTGAGGAATGGGGATTTGAGGTTGACATAGTGGTTTTAACAGAAGGATATGTAAGAAAAACACATTTGACGTAATTAACCCATTCACGCCGGGGCTGTTCCGGCTTTGTGCGATCACAATACCGGGGTTCTCAAATGCATATGCCTCGAGATTCTTGGGCGCACAAGCCACGAGCCTGGGTTGCCCGCTTGCTCTACCCGAGTGTGCGGCTTCCCCTCATAGCTCGTCCAGGGCGTCTGACGCGAAAACCACAATACGTGCTATCACGTCAACCGGCGTGAATGGGTTAAGAGCATGGTTTATCATAGATTACAATGAAATATTTATCTTAAATTTATATAGATAGTAAAAAGTTAATGATATACCAGAAGGTAGGTACCTATACTGTATGCCATGTAAGAGTATGAAGTGGAGAGGGGATGTGGGTGAGAGAATAGGATAAAGAGGGTTTTGCTAAAAAAAAAAAAAAAAAAAGCCACACAATACCAGAATTATCATTTCATGCTCACCTTGTTTCATTCACAAGAAAGAAAAGTAAAAAAAGAAACCGAACACAACCGTCGGATTGGTTGAGGGAGGGTATAGTGATATGGTGCTGGTATAGTGGATTTGGCTGGAGAAAATTTGCCAAACAGTACTAGAAATATTAGTAAACTTACTATATA
>NW_028234425.1:19854308-19856808 GCF_977035675.1 Penaeus japonicus | reverse complement strand
TTTGTGTGTGTGTGTGTTTATATATATGTGTGTATATATATATATGTTATATATATATATAAAATATATATATATAATATGTATATATATATACATACACACAATATATTTATATATATGAATGTATATATATATATGTGTGTATATATATATATGTAAATGTATATTTATATTTATATATTTTATATAATATATATATATACATACACACAATATATTTATATATATATATACACACATATATATATATATACACACATATATATATATATACACACATATATATATATATACATACACACAATATATTTATATATATATATATATACATACACACAATATATTTATATATATACATACATACATATGTATATATATACATATATATGTATATATATATATACACACATATGTATATATATATACACACATATGTATATATATACACACATATGTATATATATACACACATATGTATATATATACACACATATGTATATATATACACACATATGTATATATATACACACATATGTATATATATACACACATATGTATATATATACACACATATATATATATATACATACACACAATATATTTATATATATATACATACACACAATATATTTATATATATAATATAGTATTCTATTAATCCATTGTGGATGGGGTGCCTAACGACCTAACTGGTCATAAGGGCGGACCGTCTACAATGTTGGCGGCACCAGCTAAAGATTAGAGGGACAGGGAAAGTGTTTTCGCTGCTCCCTGGGTAGCACTGACTAGCCCAAACAATAATTTTCCATAAATCCATCAAAAAATGTGGATTTAGGCTGGCTTTGGAATCTTGTAGCTCTGGAGCTAGCGCTATTACAGCCATAAGACTTCATGGGACTTTGATCTGCGTTCTAAGCTTGTGGATCAGATCCTGAATGTTTTCATGTGAAAGCAATGAAGTCTTTTAGGTAATGGTGCTGTCAAGGATGTCATGACACCTGTACACAACTCGGGGGGGGTTAATGTGTTATTGTTAGGAAAATAAATACGCTTTCTTGATAATCCTTCGATTGAAACTACTATCACTTAAATATCCTTAATCTTTCCTTATCTACTATAGAATGTTGTTACACATGGTTTTAGCTTGGACACACATTTCTATATAAGATCCTTTTCGCGCTTTTCTTTTCAGGCAGCGCATACTGAAAATTACCGGTTCTGCTGTGCGCTGAAGCCAGATATTATCGATGGCTAATCAACTTGGCACCGCATTTGGATGCTGCTATTGACATCGGGCATACAAGCCTGTCAGGCCTATGCTCTCAGAAGCTAGCAATATATCCATTAAGTTCGTTGCGTTCTACTGTTTTAAGCTTTTTATTATATGTATTATGTGTCCTTAGTTTATTCTTATTCGCAAAGGGATGAAGTTATTTAAATGGAATGTGCAATTTAGTTTGTTTTTTTCGTAATTGTTTTAAAATTTTCACACATTGTATTGACATGCACTAAGCTGTGATAATGATTTAATATTAGAGCTAGCATTGAGAAGTGGTATACTTGATTGGACTCTAGCAATGTTATTTATCGTCATGTTTTGACCACGATATTTCTTTATATATATATATAATGCTTATGATATATTATTTATATATATAATATTTTTTTTTATTTTTTTTTTTGTGGCTGAATGATGATGCGGTTGTGTGTGGTGTGGTGTTGTGAGTGTGTGTTGTGTGTTGAATGTGTGTGTGATGTGTGTGTGTGTGTGTTGTGACGGTTGTGTCGTGGTGTGTGTGTGTGTGTGTTTATATCTCGAGTGTGTGCTCAGGCAGCCATCGAATGTGCATTCGGGTTATGCTCTCATCCATTCTTCGCCGGATATGACGTCTCATGACATAGCATTTTAACCCATTGGCTGCGGCGTGTTGATAAAATACGTATAAGTTCGTGGTGTGGAGTGTGCGCCTCTTGTTTTAAGACAGATGCAGCTTTATAGAGCATAGATATGACATTGCTCGATGCAATCGGGTTAACTATGGGGATGTTTGTGAAGGTTGTTGCTAGTTTCATGCACATAAAAATGGTAATAAATTATTAGAAAAGTGCATTCACAAAGGGTAGAACCTACTTATTTGTCAGAGAAGTACGAGGTGAATTTTATTGCAGTACAGGAAACCATTTAAAAAAAAAAGTAATGAGAAATTAAATAGATAGAAGAGATTGGGATCAAAAATGGAGGAGGAAGAGTGATTGAATAGTCATTTCCAACATATGACTCTTCTACTTTAGCCTGATTGGTAGGTAAACACTTACTTACCATACAATGAGAACGTCCAATGTGTAAACCCATGTTTGATGTGTATCAAGATGCACATGATGTTGAAGTATGTGGGTCCTGAGTGTGACGTAAGAGTAGACTTGTCTTGTGAGTTGTCAGATGGTCATGATAGCCCCCACGTATGTGTAGGGAAGCAGAGATACTGTTGTGTGTATCATT
>NW_028234425.1:19844308-19849308 GCF_977035675.1 Penaeus japonicus | reverse complement strand
GCGAGGAGAGAGAGAGAGAGAGAGAGAGAGAGAGAGCAAGCGAGAGAGAGAGAGAGAGAGAGAGAGCAAGCGAGAGAGAGAGAGAGAGAGAGCAAGCGAGAGAGAGAGAGAGAGAGCGCAAGCGAGAGAGAGAGAGAGAGAGAGAGAGAGCAAGCGAGAGAGAGAGAGAGAGAGAGAGAGCAAGCGAGAGAGAGAGAGAGAGAGAGAGAGCAAGCGAGAGAGAGAGAGAGAGAGCGCAAGCGAGAGAGAGAGAGAGAGAGCGCAAGCGAGAGCTGATGAGAGAGGAATAGTAGAGGAGCGCAAGCCGAATGAGAGGGGAGAGATAGAGAGAGAGCAAGCAGAGAGGAGAGAGCGAGAAGAAAGAAAGAAAAGAAAAGAACGAAAGAACACCGCAAATGAAACGAAAGACAAGAAAGACCACCAAGAACTTAGAAAGAAAGAAAGAAAGAAAGAAAGAAAGAAAGAAAGAAAGAAAGAAAGAAAGAAAGAAAGAAAGAAAGAAAGAAAGAAAGAAAGAAAGAAAGAAAGAAAGAGAGGGGGGTGGAGAAATTATTGGCTGTTCATATGTGATTTTGTTTAATATTGTTTTACCAGAAAAAATTATCATTTGTTACTGAATCACTGATTTAAACCTAATGCATGGATTAAAAACAAATCTTTCTTTATAGGTATTGATTGTTTAGATGTGTATTTCCCTTGAACTTTTATTTTGAATATTGTTTGATGAAACAAAAAGTCCACATTTATATCTAAATCAGAAACTTATGTGCATCAGCTTTTCAGTTCCTTTCTCATTTTGGAGTACTGTAATTACACGCTTATAAGCTACTTTCTCTCAGAAGAGGAGGTTAAGTTCCGATGTAACAAGAAAGAAAATGGTTATCATCCAAAAAAATATTGAAAATGAAAAAATTTCTTGAGTCATTATTTTAACACCTGAAAAGGTATGATCTTCATTTCATTAAAAAAACGTTTTGTTTATTTTTCTGTTTGTTCAGTTTTTGTATAGCAAACATTGTAGTTTATGGGATTAATGTCACAGGTTACTCATATCCTGAAGGTAATATATTGAAGGTGAATTTATATGATACTGTCTAGTAAGGGATAGTGATATATTTTGTGTGATTACAAGCCTATTACAGTTAGAATATATTTTAGCTTTATCCTAATTGTTTTTTATTTCTTAGTATTTGGGAAATGAAAATCTTTTTGGGTGACTTGGTTGTATATATAAGTATCATGATAACTACATAAATTCCACAATAAGAGGATATGGTTCAATATATTGGTATGCAAATAAATATTCACACAGCGAGAAAGTGTTAGTATGTGTGTTTGTATATATATATGTGTGTGTGTATGTGCACATGCGTGTCCACATGCATGTATATGATTGTGTGCGTGTGCGTATACATGTACTTGCGCATGTATATGTACATGTGTGTGTACTCGTGTATGTGCATATGCATATGGATATGGATATGGATATGGATATGGATGGGTTCATGCATGCCTGCTTACTCATGTGCATGTCTATGTGTGTAGTTTTGTGTGTGAAAATAATGCTGCCAGAACTTGATATTTACATTTGCAAATTAGCCATTAGATTATTGCAATTTCTATATTACATAGACCTAGGATACTGAAAGAAGTAGCAAGTTTTCCTCAAACATTTGTTATTCAAGAACATAATAACTGCTTTAAGATTTCAAGTGCTTTGAACAGCTTTCAAATTGGCTGACAGAGTGGTGTATAGTTATGTTACTATTGATTACTAGTATTGCTTTTTTATGTTTATCATATCATATTTTAATTAAAAGTAAAAGTAAAAGCATTTCCATGTTACCTTTAATTTTGAATCAAATTCATGTAAGTGGATAATTAAAATGTAGGTAAATACTTTGTAATAGCATTTTCCTAACTTTTGACACCAGGTTGACCCATTGCGGACGGGTGTCATGACATACATGCGTAGGAGCTTTGGCCTGACGACGGGCGTCATGACGTAAATGACGTTTGGGGATTTTGGATCACTGTGCTATTTTATTTTGCTCTGAAAAAGGAATGAGTGATGATGGCTACTGCAGTCATAATTACTATAATTATCGTAATATCATGCTACCTTAACGTCCAAAACTTAGATGGTACCACTTTTTCCTAGCACCAGCAGGAGAAGAGAGGAGCTTGAATCGGCACCATCCACGGAATCTATCTAGCAAGGCACTGTCTCTATAAGCGCGATGGCATCACACTAAGTTGATGAAACCCTTGCTCTAAAAGTACTGCTGTGAATGAAGGATGTGCAGACAGAATGAGGAACGGGAAGGTTGACTCAATCGCATACCCAGTTGTCTAAATGTGCTCCTGTGCCAATATGGATGCCTTTCACTGTGGCACTCACAGTCACAAGCACAGGTTTCATTCCTCTTCCCTACCTCTTCTTGTTATCTTTATTGTAGGTGGTTATATGTTTCGTATTCGTTCATGACAGCACAAAAATACTTCTATCACATTGAGTATAAAGAAAATAATGAGCTAATAGGGATAACATACTACAATTTTAGTCAACTGCAGCACTGATAGAGCCTGTCATATAGCACATATAAGTCTCTAAACTCAATAAAACACAAAAAAATAAAAAGCAGAAACCGCTCTAGCTTTACAATGACTGATAGAGAGTGGGATGATTCAAATTATATTGCTTCAAGCAGTCTCTCTCTAAAATAAAACCTATCCTGGAGGCTGGGCAAACAAATTTATCTCCGTCTGTAATGGGTTAATCCATGTGTTGGATTGTTAGGGAAAATGTTTGTGATTGGTAATGAGGTGTTAGGGTTAGGTTTTGTGTAAAAGAAAAATCATGCAATGTTTGCTATTCATATTTAAATAAATTTGATGCTTATAACCCCTTTTCTGCATTTTATAAGCGTGTAAATATGGTATATGATTAATACTTAGAAGATGATACCTTTGTTCATTAATGCCTGTGTTACAAATATGCTATGTAGTAGGTAAATGCATGAGGCTTGCACAATTTGACCTCAGAAATTGCAATTAGCATTGGGGATATTGATTAGATTAGGCCATGGTTTCTTGGCCAAATTGTCTCAGATATTCACATTGTTTATTCAGTAAAGAGCGGTACGTCACCGGCCTTGTGATTAGACATACTCATGATTGTTGAAGCATTTGTGTCTAGAATTTAGTACCAGAGAAGTATAACTTGTTTGTTCTGACAGCAGAGTAAGCATCATTCAGTTATTTTGTGTGTATGTGTGTGTAAGTGTGTATGTGTGTGTAAGTGTGTATGTGTGTGTAAGTGTGTATGTGTGTGTAAGTGTGTATGTGTGTGTAAGTGTGTATGTGTGTGTAAGTGTGTATGTGTGTGTAAGTGTGTATGTGTGTGTAAGTGTGTATGTGTGTGTAAGTGTGTATGTGTGTGTAAGTGTGTATGTGTGTGTAAGTGTGTATGTGTGTGTAAGTGTGTATGTGTGTGTAAGTGTGTATGTGTGTGTAAGTGTGTATGTGTGTGTAAGTGTGTATGTGTGTGTAAGTGTGTAAGTGTGTGTAAGTGTGTATGTGTGTGTGTGTATGTGTGTAAGTGTGTAAGTGTGTATGTGTGTATGTGTGTGTAAGTGTGTATGTGTGTAAGTGTGTATGTGTGTGTGTATGTGTGTTTAAGTGTTTAAGTGTGTTTAAGTGTCTAAGTGTGTTTAAGTGTGTAAGTGTGTTTAAGTGTTTAAGTGTGTTTAAGTGTCTAAGTGTGTTTAAGTGTGCAAATGTGTTTAAGTGTGTAAGTGTGTGTAAGTGTGTATGTGTGTGTAAGTGTGTAAGTGTGTTTAAGTGTGTAAGTGTGTTTAAGTGTGTAAGTGTGTTTAAGTGTGTTTAAGTGTGTAAGTGTGTTTATGTGTTTAAGTGTGTAAGTGTGTTTAAGTGTGTAAGTGTGTTTAAGTGTGTAAGTGTGTGTAAGTGTGTTTAAGTGTGTAAGTGTGTTTATGTGTGTAAGTGTGTAAGTGTGTTTAAGTGTGTAAGTGTGTTTAAGTGTGTAAGTGTGTTTAAGTGTGTAAGTGTGTTTAAGTGTGTAAGTGTGTTTAAGTGTGTAAGTGTGTAAGTGTGTATGTGTGTGTAAGTGTGTTTAAGTGTGTAAGTGTGTAAGTGTGTGTAAGTGTGTATGTGTGTGTAAGTGTGTAAGTGTGTGTAAGTGTGTAAGTGTGTTTAAGTGTGTATGTGTGTTTAAGTGTGTAAGTGTGTTTAAGTGTGTAAGTGTGTTTAAGTGTGTAAGTGTGTTTAAGTGTGTAAGTGTGTTTAAGTGTGTAAGTGTGTTTAAGTGTGTAAGTGTGTTTAAGTGTGTAAGTGTGTTTAAGTGTGTATGTGTGTTTAAGTGTGTATGTGTGTGTGAGTGTGTATGTGTGTGTGAGTGTGTATGTGTGTGTGAGTGTGTATGTGTGTGTGAGTGTGTATGTGTGTGTGAGTGTGTATGTGTGTGTAAGTGGGTATATGTTTTTGTGTAAGTGTGTATGTGTCTGAGTGTGTATGTGTGTGAGTGTGAATGTGTGTGTTTCTGAGTGTGTATGTGTGTGTGAGTGTGAATGTGTGTGTTTCTGAGTGTGGATGTGTGTGTGAGTGTGTTTGTGTGTGTAAGTGTGTATGTGAATGTGTGTGTATGTGTGTGTAAGTGTGTATGTGTGTGTAAGTGTGTATGTGTGTGAGTATGTGTGTGTGAGTGTGTATGTGTGTGTAAGTGTGTGTGTGTATGTGTATGTGTGTGAGTGTGTATGTGTGTGAGTGTGTATTTGTGTGTGTGATTGTGTATGTGTGTGTGAGTGTGTATGTGTGTGTTAGTGTGTCTGTGTGTGTAAGTGTGTATGTGTGTGTAAGTGTGTATGTGTGTGTAAGTGTGTATGTGTGTGTAAGTGTGTGTGTGTGTGTAGTGTGTGTGTGTGTGTGTGTGTATGTGTGTGTGTGTGTGTGCGTGTGTAAGTGTGTATGTGTGTGTAAGT
>NW_028234425.1:19829308-19839308 GCF_977035675.1 Penaeus japonicus | reverse complement strand
TTATATGTTATTATTTACTAATATATGTAATAATGAACTTTATAGATAAATATATATATATATATAATATGTTATATATACTATAACTATTATATTTATATATATCATATGTTTTATATTTTATATGGAATAGTTAATGTATATGTATATGTAAATGTATATGAATTATATCATCTCTATATATTATATATATATATCAATATATATAGTTCATATATGAAAATTATATTATATATATGTATTTATATTTAATTTTGTAATTTTTATGGGTATGGAATATATATTGTAATATATATATATGTTATATGTTCATATATATAGTTATATGTTTATCTATATATACATATGTTCATTGTATATATGTTATATGTTCCTATTATAATGTTATCTATGAATATAGATGTGTATATATATATGTGTATAATATGTTATATTGTTCATATATATATGGTATATGTTCATATTATATGTTATATGTTCATATATATATGATTATGTTCATATCGTATATATATATGTTCATATATATATGTTATATGTTATATAATATATGTTCACTGATAATGTATATATGTCTATAGTAGTGTATATATAATATATATATATAATTATATATATATAGTATGTATAGTATATATATATATATACATATAGATATACAAATATATATGTATGTCTATAATAGGAAAGATAGATAGATAGATAGATATATGTTCATATATATTCTAAATCTGAAAAAGATATTCATCAATATATATGTTATATATTTAAATATGTATTGTTATATATTATATTTATTGGTAAATGTTATAAATATATAACTAAAAGTACCTAAAATATATGTACATATATGCTATATATTTATACAGAATACCATATATGTATACTTATATTCGTTTAAAAAGATTATATATATCATATAATATATAAAATATAATACATGTATATATATATATATATATATATATGTAATTATTTATATATATATATATATATATATATATATATATATATTATAAAATTATTTATGTATAATATATATATATGTACATGTATATTTATATGTATGTACATATATGTATGAAAGATATAATATATATATATGGTTATATCTATATATATATATATATATATATATATATATATTATATCTATATATATAACAATGATATATGATGTGTTTATAAGATTATATTTATATATATTTACATATGTATGCATAATTGTTATGTAATTATATCTATTATGTTTATATACATTGTATAAACATATGTACATAATAGACATATGCATATATATAAAATAATATATATGAATTATCAATTAAATTATATATATATTCACTATTAATATATATATATATAAAACTATATATATATAAAACTTTATGTATTTTGTATATTTATACATAATGCATGCATTTATGTAGCATGTTATATTATTATATATTTTAATGTATGAAATGTACATATATTTAAATATGTTGTATATATATTTATATATGTATATCCTATTATATATATATACATATAATGTATAATATAATGTATACAATATAATGTAAATATATCAATGTTTTTGCATATATATTTATAAACAAATATATAATATATATATATATATGTTAATGTTTCTATATGGTATGTTTATGTATATATTATATATATATATATATATATATATATATCTATATATATATATATATATATATTATATATATATATTATACACATATCGAAAAATTGTATCCATATATGTAATATAAGTGTATAAATTAGTAATATTTTTTTCATATCTATTCAATATGTGATAGATATATGATATAATTATAGATATTTATACATGTATCTTTCTATCTATATTTCTTGTATATATATCATGATGTTATAAAAATATATGTATAATAAAAATTATATATCAAACAACATATATACATATATACATATATACATACATACATATATATCCTACTGCATACATATTTTATTAACCCTCTCTGGACGGGTGGTAAACTACGGTACCGGGCATTCAAGGCCCGTTTGCTGGGTGACGCCATACAGCGTCTTTTATTTAACCCACACAGGACGGGTGGTACAGCATGTGTACCGCGCATTCAAAAGCCCAGTTGCCGGGCGGCACATTTGTGCCCAAGTCAAGTTATTAGGCCGAAGAATTCTAACGCACCCCGCATTTGACATTCTAGCTAGAATTTTTCCCTCCCCCGTCGGGAATGGTTAACATGTAGCCTAGCGTTTTGAGAGCCCCGCAATAGTTACATGCAAGCTGAATGCCCCCAGCGTACTGGTTAAAACTGCAATATATGGGATAAAGTTGCGAACATGTGAGGGATTGATTACCTTATTGATAGCATGTATACACATTACATACATCAATATACAAGAAGATTATTACATATGTATAGATATACACAGATTTATATACATATTTATAATTATAGAAATTTGGTATTAATATATTTATATATAGATATTTATATATATATAATATATAGTTAGATATATATTATATATATATATTCTAAATATATTATATATATATATATATATATATATATATATTATATATATAAAAAATATATATATATAATATTTATATATATATAGATACTATATATGTTGTGGTGTGCGTATATATATATGATCTTATATATATTTATATATATATATATGTATATAAATATATATATATAATATATATATATATATAATAAATAGTATTTATAGTTATTTATTTATATAATGTATGGATATGTACATATATGCACATTTATATGAATATATATGTAATTTATATATATGTAAATATATGTGCAATATGTATATATATTTATATATTTGTACACACACACTCACACTCACACTCACACTCACACTTACACTTACACTTACACACTCACACACTCACACACTCACACACTCACACTCACATACAAACACAATTATATGGTTTGATATGTATATATATAAAGATAATTTATATATGGAATATATATATAGTCGGTGCAGATATAGATATATATATATAATAGATATATATATATATATATTGATATATATAGATATGTATAATATATGTATGTGTATATATGATGGATATATATGTAGTATATATATGTATGTATATTAAAGTATTATATATTTAATGTTTTAATTATGTATAATATATATTAGTATATTTATATGTATATATATGTATATATATGTAATGTATATTTATATGTATGTATATTATATGTATGTATATATATTAATGTATATATATATATATGTGTATTATGTATATAATATAAATAATTCACAACATATGGATATAATACTCATATATATATATAAAATATATATACATATATATATGGTGTGTGTGTTTAAATAATATTTATATATTTATATAGGTATGTATATATTTATAATTTTATGTTGGTGTAGTATGTGTGTTAGGTATGATATATATTTATTTATAGTATAATATGTAATAAATGAATATATACATGTAATGTATTATGTATATATATTGTAATTGTTTACATAAATGTTATGTATATACATTATGTGCATATTTATAGATATTTATTTACATTTTATATATACTTTATTTATATAAATAATAAGTAAATATAATATGTATATATATATATATATGTATATATATGATATATATAAATATGATATTTAAAATGAATATTATAATATGATATATATAATATTTGATATATACAAATAATGAAATATATCATATATCATATATATTATATTTATATAATATATATAATAGTATAAATAATATATATATATTTATATAATATAATATATAGGTTATATAATATATATATATTTATATAATAATATATAATATATATATATATGATCCATATATATATAAATATATATAATATATATATATATATATATATATATATTTAGATATATTTATGCTTTTATGTGTATGTGTTTCTGTATTTAAATGTACCTATGTGTTTATTTTTGTAGAAATATCTACACATGATAATGTGTATTTTTGGATATATATATATTTTTACACATACCCATATATATATATATATATATATAATATATATATATATATATATATATATATATATATATATGTATATATATAGTATATAGTATATATATAGATATTAATGATATGTATATATATATGTATATATATATGACATATACTAATTATATATACATATATATATATATACATATTATATAGTAATAGAGATAATATATATATATATATATATATATATATGTATATATATATATATATATATATATATAATAAATAGGTGGTAGTTTGTGGTTTTCCCCTAGTTGATTATATGTGTGTATGTAGCATAGGGCATGATTATTAAATATAGAGTAATAATATGCATACATTATGATAAATATATATGTATATATATGTACAGATGTTATGTAAGATATTATCTTTTATACACATTAGATATATATATATACCATATATATTATATATATATACAATAAAAAATATATATATATATAAGGAATGTATATATATATATATTTAGAAATATGATATATATATATATGAATGTTATAATAATATATATATAATATATATATATATATAATATATATTGCATATATATATATATATATATATATAATATATATATAATAGAATATATATATATAATATATATATATATATATATATGAATGTATAGTAAATATATAGATAAATATACAATATAATATATATATATATATATATATGAAAGTAATTTATATATGATAACTAATATATATAACATAAAAAAAAAAGTATATATATATATATATTTATTCATTTATGTACATATACATATGTATATATGTATATATAAGTACATGAATAAATAGTATATACATATGTATTCATGTATATATATCTACATTGGTATTGAGTATATATATATATACACATTCATATATATATAATATATATATATCATATATATAATTATATATATACACCTACAATATATGTATATATATGTAAAATATCTAATACATACAGAAAATATATATACATATATACATATATGTATATAAATATATTATTTGTATATATTATTACACAAAATATGTAGAAATAGATAGATAGACATATGTATAGATATATATATATTCATATATATCTATATATGATCTACATGGATATAATTACATATATATTTATTTACATATATATATATATATACATATATATATATATACATATACATATATACATATATATAGATTCATATGTATTTATATATATATATGACTATATATATGAATAGATAAATATTCATATGTATTTATATAAATATGAATATTTATAAATATATATATTCATATATGTATTCATGTATATAGGTATTTATATATATAGGAATATGTATATATAGATATATATGTATATATATATCTATATAGATAGATAGATATATATTGCCTGCCTATATATGGTAGGGGGGGGGGGGGGGGTGTCCTCATGTGAATGAGTTAAACACATATATATGGAGGTGCCCACGCTGACTAACTAACGGCACTGGCTATAAATTAGAGGGACCTGGAGAGGGTTTTCTCTGCCTTCCTGGTAGCACATATATTTGGTTATGTTTTATTTTTTATATATGTGTATATTTATATTATATATATATTAATATTATATATATTTCTATATATATGTATATGTATATATATATGTATTGATATCTCTAATATATTATATATATTAAATATAGTTTATATAATATATATATATATATGTGATATATTGATATAATTATAAATATATATAAGCATATATTTGTGTATATATATTTATATATATAAGTATATATATACATATATATGTAATAGATATGTATATATATATATATTAATGTATACATATGTATATATAATTATATTCGTGTACATTTTTTATGTATACAAACACATTTATATATGTATATTGTATATATAATATAAAATAGTATATATGTGTGTATTATCTAAAAGATTATATATTTATATGTATATATATATGTATGTATATATATGTATATGTATATATGTATATATAACATATATTATATGCATATATATAACATATATATGTGTATATATTTATATATATAACATATAAATATGTATATATATGATATCTCTTTAAAATATATATATATATATATATATATATACATATATATATATGTATTTATACACATGTATCTTAATCTTTCTCCTCTCTCACTCCTCCTCTCGCCCTCTCTCTCGTCTCTCTCTCGCCTCTAGATATATATATATATATATATATATATATATATATATAGAGAGAGAGAGAGAGAGAGAGAGAGAGAGAGAGAGAGAGAGAGAGAGAGAGTGACAGAGATTAATATGTATTAAATTTATGTATGTAGAAATTCATAGATATATCTTTACATCTATAGATATAGATATATCTATATATATGTATAAATATGCATATTTATATCTATACATTTATATATTTATATTTTTTCGTATATATAGATATATATATATTGGTGAATTATATATATTGTTAGATAGATAATATATAAGATATATATTATATATAATAGATTATTTATAATTATGTGGATAATACATACATTATAGTTCATATATACACAAATATATGTGTTTTATATATGTGTAATATATAATTTATATAAAATATAGATATTCCATTATATATTATATATATATAGTATATATTATATATAATTATACATAAATGAATCTATACATGTTATTTTATATATATTCATAAATATATATGTATATACATATATATTTACATATAGATAATATTATATATACATATATATAATTATATTACATATATATTTATATATACATAGATATATATATTCTTATACATATTGATATATACATATATAAATACAATATATATATATATATTATATATATATATATATATATATATATATATATATATATATATATATATGTATATATATATACAAGCATATTACATTTAGTATGTGATTACTTATGTATATATACATATAAGTGTTATAAATATACTTGGATATATATAAGACCCTATATTTATATATATATATCATACAAGTACACACACATATACATATATTATATATATATATATATATATATATATATATTATATATAGATATATATATATATATTATATCTTATGTACACAACGTAACATTAATATGTAATATTAGATATGTAATACTTGTATACACATTATATTTGTTTATATATGTATATATATATATTAATAATATTTATAAATTATACATATTATATGTTATATATATATATATATATATATATGAATATATATATATTTATTTAATATATATATAATAATATATTATATATGTTTGGTATATATATATTTAGATATATATTTTTATGTGTAATTTAGTTGATCTATACAATATGTGAAGATATAATATTTATATATATATATATATATATATATATATATATATATATAGTATATATATATATATATAGATTGACATTTATGTGTTATATGTACATTCATTTTGTTGTATGAATATTCATATGTATTTGTATATGTTATATATATATGAATATATAATATTTATATATATATGTACATTATATATATATATCATACATATATAAAATAATATATATATATGTATATATATATATATATATGTATATATATAATGTATTCTTAGATATCGTATATAATTTATATATATATATTTATATACATATATCTATATTTATATTTATATAGTTTTATATATATTGTATGTAGAACAGGAGGAGAGTGGTTTTGCAAAAATATCATATATATATAGTTATATATATATATATATATAAGAATAATATATATATATATATGTAAAATATATAAGATATATATGAATATAGTAATATATATATAAAGATATAATATATAGATATATAAATATATAATATATATATATATAAATATATAATATATATATATTAATATATAATATATATATATCTTATATATATATGATATATTTATATATTATATATATATTATATATAAAGTATATATATATTATATATTTATATATAATTTTTTTTTTTTTTTCTTTTTTTATTATATATATAAAGTAATTCATTTATATATAATATATATATATATTATATACATAATATTCCTATTAATATATAATATATACATATACATACAAATATATGTACATATATATACAAAGGGATACATATACATAAGTTTATGTACATACATACATATGGTATGTGTTTTACCTAAAAATTTATTTATATTATGGTCCTGTATTAAATATGTACTTTATATATATATATATGTATATTATATATATATATTTATTCATATATAATTATTCATATGTATATAATATATATGTATATATATATTTTAATATATATATATATATATCAATATATAGTTATATATGATATATATATATATATATGATAATATATAGATATTATAGTATATATTCATAGATATAGTATATATGTATATGTAATCTATATATATATAAAATATATATATATATATATATATTCATATAATTCAATATAAGACAGTAGTCACATTGTATATAAATATTATATGATTTTGTATATATATTATAATGTATATATATACATATATATATATCTATCTATATCTGTTTATATATGTATATATACATATAAATGACACAAATATATTGAGACATATATATGTATGTATCTATATTTACATATATACATATTATATAACATATATGATATTAATAGTATATATATATAATATATAATATAACATATATATTATTTATAGTAGTATAAATAATATATATATATATATTATATATATATATATATATATATATAATATAAAATTAGCATATGTTATATGAAGTTATACCTATATTATAAGCATATATTTATTTTTTGTAATCTAAATATATATATTTATATATATATATATATATATATATATTTATCATATGAATTATATACCACATTTATGTATATGTATATAATTTTGCCCCCCATTTTATTGTGTGGCGTGTGGGTTATTTTTAGGATTATATATATATTATATAATATAAATTATATATATATATATTTTAATGTTATATGGTGTTATATATATTATATTTACAATTATACACACATATATGTAATATTTCACAATATGTGTATATATTTACATATATTTATTTTATATATATGACTATATATTTATGTTAAATATTAAATATGGTTATCTATATATGGTTATATATATTTTTCTATAAATTAATGAATTAATAAATATCTGCTATTTTTATGATAAGAAGGAAGTTAAGAATTATAGCATATGAATACACTGTTTTATGTAAAGTACCTATATCATACTTATTTATAAATAAAACACACTCACCACACACTCTTACCACACACACACACACACACAACACACCACACACACACAAACAACACACACTCACACACACACACACACACCACACACACACACACACACACACACATACACACACACACACACACACACACACACACACACACACACACACACACACACACACACACACACACACACACACACACACACACACACACATATATACATACACACACACACACACATCACAGTCTGGGTGTGGATGTGGATGTGGATGTGGATATGTTGATATATGTTCATATTTATATGCACAGATATATACATCTATATGAATATAAATATTTTTTATGTATATGTAAAATCATGTATAATTTTGACATAATTTTTCTCTATTTGTATGTATGGATTTATACACACACACACACACACACATACATATATATATATATATATATATATAGATATATATATATATAAGATATTGTTAGATAAAATGGATTATTTATTTATAAATACATAGAATATATATATGTGTATATATATCAACTAGAATGTAGATAAGATATAGAAATATATATT
>NW_028234425.1:19806808-19809308 GCF_977035675.1 Penaeus japonicus | reverse complement strand
CTACTACTACTATTACTAGTTTTATATTTTCATCTTTATCCTCAGCATATTCATCAACATCCATTATCCATCATCCATCACCATAGTTATAATTGACATTGTTATCTATTAACTATGATATTGGTTTTATTATTATCATTATCATTATCATTAACTGTCATTATATCATATTATTATTTCTTTTATTATCATTGATTTACTATGTCTGTGACTTTTATTCATGTTCTGATTATTATTATTTAGCATTGTACTCATTGTTTGTATTGCTGTTTTGTGATGTTGGTCCATGCACATGCACTTTAATTTGTCCTTGCAATGAAACTAGTGTCATTATTAATTCATTTGAAAGTTCTTGTATCATATCCCAAGTATTTAAAGGAAAAGAGAGACCCATAGAGATGATCTACTGCTCCCCTCCCCTTCCCTTACATTCCTACCAGTGCTCTCAAAAGGGATTGTCTGTATAACAAAATTGTCATACGTATATTTGTATATTTTCAAACTGTTGTAGTTATTTCTTCAGCCACAGAATATGATATTTAAGAAAACGTTTTTGCCAGGGTTACTTATGGAATACATTTGATTGCCTTTTAGCTGTGGCTGTGCATCTGCACTCATATTGTTGTTAAAGTCAATGTCATGTGTTCAGAGTTAGTATTGTTCTTTAGTTGCATGCACACACTCCTCCATTTTCATTGAGTAGTATCAAGTATAAGGTCCTCTCACCTAAAAAACATTTCAATATAATCTTTTGATTAGATGTATTTTCTTCTTTCTTTTCTTTGTTTGCCTTGATTTTTTAAAAGAAATTTGTGAAGCAGGAGCATAGGATTCAGAATTTATAAGGCTTATTTATATTTGTGGAGATTGTGTTTCTTAGGATTTGTTTTGCAGTATGGGTTATTTTTTTATGGTGCAAAATATGGATAAATAACCTTTTGATGTAGTGAGTTGGAATAGTACATTCCTTTGAATTTTAAGGTTTGAACACTTGGCTGATACAGTTTCAATTGGTTAAAGTGTAGAAAATTTAGAACCACATACACTCCCCTTACAAGTGTTGATGTATTCACAAACTTACAGACTTTCACACACATTCATGTTGATTGTAAAGTTTACCATCTTTAATTTGTTCTTTTTACTTCCATAGTAGATTCATACTTTTTTCCCTTTCTTTGATTCATGCTTATTTTTTCCCTTTTCCCAATGAAATAATTAAGATCTGTGGTTAATTTATTGTTCTGTTAATGTTGTGCTAAGGAGAATCAGAATACTTTGACATCCCCCTCAAAGCATTTATTGTTTTTCAGCGAAAGGAAAGAAATGTGTTTTGTATATTTATTTGTATTATAGTAGGTCCTTCTGGTAATGCTGAATTTGTAATACTGTTTGGGAACAATTTCAGTGTGTGTATATAACTGTATTAAGGAACATTAATTTAAAAAAGAAAATAGAAAAGAAAGGTTTGGTCTGTTTGTATTTTTTTTCATGCACTTTTCCTTTGAAAAGTAATGTTCTTTAGATTGCAGAAATCATGTGATGTTTAGTACTCTGGTACTAGCTAACTGAGTATGTTTTGAATTTAAGTACTTTCTGTTTATCTATTGTCTTATCCAAATTCATTGTCATTAGTGACAAATGGATGATTGTTACTAAGTATATTTATTATAATAACACAAAAAAAGAAAAAGCAGTGAAATTGATGTACAGAGGACATTTTTGCATTGAGTTTGTACGACAGTATAGGAATATCAACTTAGAAGAAAGAGGAAGAATTTTGTTAGTGGATATAAAATAGAAATGAAGAAAAGGAAAATGAAGATGTGATGTAAAATCCATGGTTCTTTCCTCCTTCAGAATTGTTGCTCTTGCAGAGTAATAACATATTTTGTGAATAGCGTAATATTGTATATGCCTGTAGAGTTAATATATTACAATGTACTGATTAGATGAAAAGCTATTGAGGGGATTATTTGTTTAATGTTTTAAAGGTTGTTGATAGATTCTTTTTTTTTTTGGGGGGGGGGGAGTCATTGTTATTATTAGCTTGTAGTTTCAGATGTCAATTGAAGCTGATCTAATTTCTCTCAAATATTTGGTCTAAGTGGTGGGGAGTGCAGAATGTAATTCTGAAAGAATTGGTAATACTGAAGGCATTGTTATACCAAGATGTCAATTAAGTGAATGTGTAAGTAAAGTTTACTATTCTGATTATTTCTGCACAATTAATGAAGTTCACAGCGACAAATGTAGAAGAAAAGTATGAATGAGACTGAATGTCTACACAATGCAAAATATGTATTTGAGAATTATTTAGTGGAGGTCTTCCTTGCAAATACATTTCCAAGGAAGACCTTTGTTGATGTGGGTCAAATACATCTCTTGCGTTGTTTAGATAGTCTGTCTCTTTCATACCCTTCTTCTACATTACTGCAAAAAATTTGCAGATTTCACAAGCAGAGGGATTCAGTAAAAATTCTGTTGCTATCGTTATCAATTT
>NW_028234425.1:19786808-19789308 GCF_977035675.1 Penaeus japonicus | reverse complement strand
GCAGAGTGGTAAAAGTAGAAAAAATGGTGCAAGTTCAAAAGGCCTCTCTGTATTTTATAATTGTCATCAGTGTTGTGAATGTTAGTGGAGCTTCACCTTGAATGGGATTTTTTAAATATTTATTTTATTATATTATTTTTTTTTATTATTCAAATTTCTGTGTTTTTGAAAAAATTAACCCTAATATCACTGAAGGACAGGAAAGATATAGTTAGCATGGAGTCCTATCGGAAGGCTAAAAGAAGAAACTAAGTGTTGCTTCTCAATGTGAGACGAAATGTGCATTATGACTCGTTACAAGTTAAAGTTGACCTGCTGTGCCAGTAAGTCCTTGGAGGGGCAAGAAAGAACCATAATAACATGGAAACTTTGGTAATGTCTTTACCATGTGAGAGTAGAGTAGGGTTTATAATATGATGGACTATCAGTGTGTCGTCGTGTACACCATCGTCAACATCGCAACCCCAGAGGAGGATATACAAACCCTTTCAAAAAAAAATGGATGCCTTGGGTGTATAGCTGGCCTTGTTAAAAAGCTGAGTACCAATAAATTTGTGATACTTTATTCTCCTCTCTACATCTCTTCCTCCCTTTCTCATTTTGTCCTCCCATTCATCATCCCTTCCCATCTTCCTCTCATCCTTTGTTCCTCACCTAGTCTTTTCTCTCTTTTTCTCTCATTGTTATTGTCAGAGGACTAGTTAGTGGGACTACTGAAGTTACTTACAAACATGACGAAATGCATTGTTATTATTTTTATATCTAGACTGAAAGAATTTCAAACATAGATGTCTATATTGCTTTTCATTAAACTAGTAATGAGGACATTGGCTGTCAACATGTGATAAGCATGTTTTAATCTAGGATTGTGGTGTTTGTACAGTCAAATTGTTCAACGCTGGGTAAGATGTCTGTGTGGTTTTCACCAACTTATTGTGGTTTAATTTATGTGCTGCTTTTTGCCTTCTCCCCCACATTTGGTCCAATTGTGTTGTTGCTTATGACTTTTGTGTTGTCATATATACTTCAGGGGACTTGATTGTTGTGACCTTTTTGTTGACATATTAGTGTTACATGTGTATGTGTTTGTTTGACAGTGTTTGGGTGTGCGAGTTTGCGGAGTATGGAAGTATGCATGCAAGCATGTCTATGTTTGTGAGTGCTAATGTATATGATTGTGTATTGATAGTATCTGTTTTTTATTTGTTTGTTTATTGTTTATTATTGTAAGATGTCTGGTGAAAATAGCAATTTCTTTTATGCTGTAATTCAGTTTCTGATTAGGCATGTGTCAAGTAATATTTTGAGCATGTATGCCTTCTCCTTGTGCTTGAACATATATCCTATTTGGATGTCAGAATTTTTAAATTTTATTTTATCTTTTTTGTATCTTATGATTATTGTAACCAGACTGTATTTCTTCATCACATTTCATCCATGTACATTACAGATCATTGCAGCTAACTGGGAAGATGCTTCTCCCATTGTGTACACACAATGTACAGACTAATATGAACACTAATACACTGACCTACTCACACCACTCGTTCCCACCTAAAATTGATGTAGTATTTATATTTCATCTTAACTTTTTATTTATTAAACCATTTCTTGTCTTACAGGGCAGTGGCTGCCTACTTGCGTGCTTTGAATCTTTCTCCAAATCATGCAGTTGTGCATGGTAACCTGGCCTGTGTTTACTATGAACAAGGGTAAGTGAAAGCAAATATGTTTTGAAATTGTTAAAGAATATTTTCAGTCCTAAACATGGAAGCCGTCTGAAGATTTGTGCAAGTTTTAGTCAGATTACCTTTCTTAATGTATCTTTCTTGAGATAACAAAGACCAAGAATGAAACCCTTTCCTCCAGAACTGGGAATAATGATAGCTGGATCATGAAAGGATTTATGAATGGCAGGTTTCCTGTACATGTTAAGAAGTAAAGAGTAAAGAAAAATTAAAGTACGTTTTGCCTTGGTACCAAAAAATAATTTCTTTTATGCACTTTCAGACTCATTGACCTTGCCATTGACACATACCGGCGTGCCATTGAGCTGCAACCCAACTTCCCAGATGCCTATTGTAATCTGGCTAATGCACTCAAGGAGAAAGGACAGGTAAGTTAATGTCCCTTGCTGCTGGAAACATTTTCATTTTGTATTTTGACTTTACTGTAAATAAATTTTTCATCTTAACGAGTCTCCCCTTGGTCTTTACCTCAATTTCCCCCTTTTATTCTTCATGAAGGGAGTATATTGTTTATCAGATGCCTGTTGATTTTTTTCAATTAAACTTCTTTTTTTCTCTCCAGGTGACAGAGGCTGAAGAGTGCTATAACACTGCTCTTCGACTCTGCCCTACTCATGCTGACTCTCTCAACAATTTGGCAAACATCAAGAGGGAGCAGGTAAGTTACTCCTCTTTGCTTCTCCCCCCCCCTTCCATGCTCATGGGAAGGAAAAATTCTGTTTTCTTTCAACTTTTATTTTTATGTTTTTTAC
>NW_028234425.1:19774308-19779308 GCF_977035675.1 Penaeus japonicus | reverse complement strand
CTACGTGGACATTGCAGGAGCAAGATTACCCGAGAGGCCGAACACTTCATTGACCTGTCTCAGATCCCCTGCAATGGCAAGGCTGCTGATCGCATCAACCAGGATGGCATTCATATTCTTGTGAACATGAATGGATACACCAAGGGTGCCCGCAATGAGATCTTTGCTCTGCATCCTGCCCCTGTTCAGGTCAGTGTGGCTTTCATGTAGTGGCAACAAAAGGAGGAGGAAGTTGTTAAATTATCAAGGCATAAAGGATTCTTAGAAAGAAATTGAAGATTCAATTTAATTTTATTAGAGGGTTGATAACAAGAAAATTACATAAGTTATAAAAGTAAATCTGTGAAGAGTTTGCAGGACAACAAACCTAATAGTAGTTTTGACATACAGGTTATGTGGCTTGGTTACCCTGGCACGAGTGGTGCCCCCTTCATGGACTACCTCATCACAGACCGTATCACATCTCCTATGAAGCTGTCTACGCAGTACAGTGAAAAACTTGCTTTCATGCCAGACACATTCTTCGTTGGGGACCACAAACACATGTTCCCTCATCTGAAGGAGAGGGTTCTGATTGAGTCTGTTGTAAGTAGAAGAGCTTTCTCTTCCTAAGAGTTACATGAATGAATTTCAACATAATTAGATAATAAAGACAGTTTGACTTACAGTTTGCTTTACATCAGATGACAGAGAATCTTAAAAAAGCTTGGTTTATTATATATATTTCTTTTTCCCATGAAAAGGACAACCCAAAGCTGTTAAACAATGAAGGCATCAAGGACACTGTAGCGCTCATCAACACAACTGATTTGAGCCCAGTTATTGAGAGTGCAGAGGTGATGACCATCAAGGAAGTTGTCAACCCAGCAACCACCAAGGAATCAGTGGAGGTTGCTGTTACTGTAGCACAGTTGCCCAGCACTGCACCAATTGAGGTTAGAACTGGCTTATGTGCTTATTTTCTAAGATCATAATGAGATTGAGTTGCTTTGTTTTAAAATTGCTGTCATTGTAATATCACTTTGTTACTTGATTAATTTTGTGTTTTTAAATTTCACCCTAAGTACCTTCATCTTAAATTTGATGATAATGATGACTTGTCATGAAATATTTAACCAAACCACTTTACCACCCAGCTGATCCAATACATTATTAACATATTATTATTATTCCTTTCCTTTTGCAGAGCATGATTCAAGCCGGCCAGGTACAGGCAACAGTGAATGGACTGCTTGTGCAGAATGGACTGGCCACAACACAGATGAACAATAAAGCTGCCACTGGAGAGGAACCTCCCCAGAATATCCTCATCACCACACGGAAGCAGTATGGCCTGCCTGAAGATGCTGTCATTTACTGCAATTTCAACCAGTTGTACAAGATTGATCCCTCAACCTTACAGATGTGGTGCAATGTAAGTATGGTGTCAAGATCATAGATGTAGGAAAAGAATATTTCTATTTTGTAAGCTTAGAATGATGTTATACTACATGACAAGTTACAATCCCCGTTCTCTTTACTGCAGATTTTGAAACGAGTACCAAAGTCAGTTGTGTGGCTCCTGCGGTTCCCAGCTCATGGAGAAGCCAATATCCTTGCACAAGCACAACAACTGGGTGTTGGTGCTGGTCGTATTATATTTTCTAATGTAGCTGCTAAGGAAGAGCATGTCCGTAGAGGCCAGCTGGCTGATGTGTGTTTAGACACTCCCTTGTGTAATGGACACACTACAGGTATGTTGATTTAGCTAAAAACAAAAAGTGTGGTTAATTTTAGGGCTTTTTAATTAACCCATCTATGCCAGATGATTATTTCTCACTTGATGGATGACGTCCTATCACCTCATGGAGTTTAGCCTTATATACACATTGTACTTAGCTACATTTGTATGTACATTGTATTTGTATGTAGATACTTTACTTGGCTTGTCAAAAAAAAATAGAATAAAGTAAATAGATAAAAAATAAAAAAATAAAAAAATAGATAAATAAATAAAAAAGATAAAAATTGCCACCCCTCTGGGTGGGAAGCTGGGTGCAGTTGCTATTTATTTGGTGGGAGTGGCATTAGGCAAATAAACACCTCATCCTGAATTAATTCATTTTTTTAAATCCTCCATAATTTATGTCGCTATCTTTCACTCCTTTTTTCCATTGCTAATGTCTCACCTTTTAAAGTATGAATCTCACCTTTTAAAGTATGAAGTATTGATTCAATCTTTTTGATTAATAGGGATTTTCACTGATCTCTTTCTATTATATCTTCATTATTTGGTCTCAACATTGCATCCTTATTTATTTTATATTGTTAACAGAGATGACATGAATGTATGTATATATCTATTGAATACTTTTTCTTCATCCAAGTGTTCAAATGTAATCAACCTTTGGATGCCACATTTGAAATTATACTTTATGCTGTTTTCCAGGTATGGACGTTTTGTGGGCAGGCACTCCAATGATCACCCTGTCTGGAGAAACTTTGGCTTCTCGAGTTGCAGCTTCCCAGCTCCATTGCCTAGGATGCCCAGAACTTGTAGCGCAAACTAGGCAGGAGTATGAGGACATTGCCTGTAAACTAGGGAATGATCGTGAATAGTAAGTATTTTCTGAGTGGAGCTTGCAAAATAGATGGTGATAAACTTGTGCCATTTTGAGATTTTGTGAGATTGATTTTTATTTATATATTGAGTGAATATAACAATTCAGTGCTCCTTAACAACATAACCTTGTTCTCCCCAGCTTAAAAGCCACGAGAGCAAAAGTATGGAAGGCTCGCATCGACTCCCCATTGTTTGACTGCAAGACTTATGCAACCAACCTTGAGCGACTCTTTGGGCGAATGTGGAAGAAATATAGTAATGGAGAGAAGCCAGACCACATCACTGAGTGGTAATTGCTGATTAGATATTTATTGGGATTCAGGATGGTGTATTTATTTATTTCAGTAGGATTTACTCACCATGAAAATGTGAAATGATTGTGCATTTCCTGCAATCACACCAACTCACCAGTCATTCATTTTGGCCAAGGAACTGAAATGGTTATAGGATTATCCAGCATTGTCTATAAAGTAAATGTGATATTAGTTCTTTCAGATCAATGCCATAATTGTTATGGTGCATCAGTACAGAGCTGATGTTACTTGTTGTATACAGGCCAGTTGACCATTGACACAAGTGGATTCCAGCTTCTTTATATATCCAATACTACTTTGTCATTAACTTGTATAACTCAAAGTAGATGTTTTTAGCTAGACATTTTTGATATTTCAAAATACAAGCTCTTGTTAATGGCCAACCATCATGGGGAACAAACCTGTTTGAAATTGAAATGATACAAGGCATTTGCTGATCAATAAAAGATTGTGTGGAGGTTATATTGTGAACAAGTTGTAAATAAAACTTTCAGTTTTCTTTTAGAATTAAGCATGCTTCAAAAGGCTCAGGAGTCTTAAAGTGTGTGTGCGTGTGTGTATAGAGTCCTCTCATTTCTCACTTCTTTTTTATCATTTATTTTTTATGTATTCAGATAGGGATGTTTCTACATGGAAAAATTTATATCTGTGTTATTTGTGATATTTTTTATAGTTTTATTTTTCATTTTTGGCAACTTATGTGATTAGTGAGAATAAATATCCATATGTACATTATAAGATACCATTTCATTATTACCAGAGGCATTAGTGATAATTTTCCCTCATCCCAAAGAATGTGCACCATTACCATGTACATAATGACAAGACTTCATTAGCTTTTTAGAACATGGTAAATACTAGCTACCAATATCGATATCCAAATATATTTTTTAAATGCCCTTGCAACAGATTGAAAGGTAACCATGAATAATAAGCTTGTCTCACAGATCTGGTTGTGGGGCAATTTTAGGTTGTCTTGTTAACTGTGGGTGCTAAAGATTGGAAATTTTCATTTATTTGTAAGTCGACAAAGTTATTGGTAGGTAAAAGCATGTTCACCTTGCTGTAGAGGCAAGTGAAACAGTCTCTTGATATAAAGGGAATAGTAGTAATAAAAAAATATTTTTTGTGTATGGGACAGTTTATATGTAAAATTTCAACTTCCGTTGATAAGGGATCTAAATGATGTTTAGTAATATATTTCATCTTGCAAGGTGTGATAAAGTGTCCTTGCAAGATACTGGATGACGAATATCCAGATGTTGACTGTACACAGGTTGGATTTTGTCATGGAAGTTCCTTGCACTAAGTGATACCATTATCAAGCATTACCATTGTAAGTGGACGTGTGACATCTGTTTGTTTTTTGTTAAAGAGGTTTTTTTTTTTGTTTTAGTAGCCCAGTATTCTCACTCTGGAAATGGATATTTGAGCATTGTCCTCCAAGAAGAAGAAAAGAAAAATATACTATTGGGCTTGGACAATGGCGCATACACCAACTCAAGGGCAGTTCATCCCTTGTATCACTGTAGATTTTGGTTTGCTCCATTCTTGCTGTAGAATTCTCCTTCTCTCCTTTTCTCTTCCTCCCCTCTCTGGAGACTTGGCAGGAGTAGTATTTTTACAAAGATAGAATGCTGCAGGTTTTCTTTGAGTTTGTTTATACATCTTGTTTTCATATGTGTATATATATATTTTTTATGTTTCCTCAGGACTTTAAAGAAATTGAAAATAATTTGATGAAAGTTCACAGAGAGGGGATGCATAAAAATTCTGTACATTGTTCTTTGCTTTTCAAAAATAAAATTCAAACAAAGCAAGTAGTTTTCATTAACCTGGAATGATAGCAAAAATGATTATCACCAAGAAACGAAAAAAAAAAAAAAATTCTTTATACTAAATGCAAATTACGATTTATCCAAGTATATAAAAAACAATTCAAAATATAACATCCAGACATCGGAAGCTTACTGGTCATTTCTTAAATATGAATTTGTAAATCCACAATTCAAAGTTAACACCAGTAATTATTATAATTCTTACTTTTTCCAAGGTTTTCGTAGAAAAAATAATCAATTGTACTG
>NW_028234425.1:19744308-19769308 GCF_977035675.1 Penaeus japonicus | reverse complement strand
TAATTTTTCTCATCTGGTTACGAGAGATTTCACACTGTTACAGTTACACATCGTATCAGTCGCCGCAACGCCCCTTTCGGAGGTCTTTACACACATATCTGATTGTGTTCATTCTATTGCTTAGATATATCACCCATGGTAGTAGTAGTTCATTATATCTTTTCAGGTTTAGAAACTAAAGTAAAGAGAAGGAAGCCGAAGAAAATTAACTCAGTTATGTTTCCAACGCAGGATTTTACAAATTGAAGAAATAATTGAATAGTCCCATAAAAAGATTAGCTTCTGAGACAGGATATATAGAACGTCTGGCCCAGTTAACCTGAGGGAAGTTTAATAAAATACTTCTGTATTTGCATACAAAATTCTTAAAATCTATCTTTTTATGTGTGTATTTTAGAGTGTAATGTACGTGTGTTCATAAAAATCATATTTATTAGATGGAATGCAATTATGCAGTTAAACAGTTATAATGACTTTTAAGTACAGGATTAATGAATAACAAAGAGTTATTACATGAAATTTACTTAATTTATGTGTGTGACGGGGTGTACCTGTACCTGTGTGTGTGTGCCCGTGTATATGTGTGTTTGCAAGTCATTGTGATTCGCGTATTCTGAATTCTTTGTGTGTGAATTTGATAAATGTCAAAACTATAATTTTGCACGTCATGGGAAATCAAGGAACGTTTTCTCCTCTTTCTTGGGAGGAAACGTTCCCTTGCCTCTTAACTTCAATGTTATCAGCAGGTATCTATGAAGCAAAGGATGTAAGTATTTCTTTCTTTTTCCTAGTCGATTTATAGAAAACAGTAGTGCCACTTCAGCTGAATCATTTCAAATAAAGTTAAGAAAATATTAAACGCGGGCTTCGTTACCGGGTTATACGTTATCGAACATTCTAGCCCCTCGATCTAGGTGTACCATGCCTGTACTTATTAAAAATTCCACATAACTTGCCGTAATATAGATAAAAAGCATATAACATCTAAAATGTATAGTATTTTTTATTTCTGTATATAAAGAATGATGAATATTTTTTCGGTAAACCCTATTTCATTAATCATTAGGTGTTATTAGCATTAATAGAACGACTTACAGCCATCCACATTTTACACGAACACACCGGAGGACCAATGACAGTCGGCCAACTCTACTCTGTCAGAAACACTACACGGACGCCGATTGGTCAACGACAGCGCGTGGTCTGCGCTGATTGGCTGAGTTGGCGGTCCTGGCTGACTTGGGGGGTGGAGCTTAGTTGGCGATCGCTACACCAACACGTACTAAGCTAGTCGTCTACAGCGTCCCTTTGCGGTCGGATTGGACTCTCAGTTTATTCAAGATGCTACAGTTAAGATACCGATATCTTTTCCTTCTCGTGGGATTGCTCATTTTAGGTAAGTTGAATGTGTGGTGAATCGTTCAGGAGAAATTTAGCGACTAAATCGCTTTATCAAGAAAGATGTTCCGTGAAGCCGGTATGGCATGGTGACTGACAGCTCGTGGTGACGGGGTTGAAGACCTTTTTTCAACACTTCCTGTGCAAGACACGGTGCCAGAAGTAACGTTCATTAAGAATTTAAAGACTTGTATGGTATAAGGAATGGAGCAATATCTTAAATTGCCTTAGATTGTTACAGTGATATCGGTGGATGCAGTGTGCACTTCCTTTATTAATATTCTCTAATCTTGACACTTCTTTCCTATGATATAACCGAATATCCGAAACTGCCAATGTTACGTTGTAGAATTTCCAAAATTTAAGAACTATCAACAATTTCAATCTTTGTTCTACAGAACAACCAGGTTCGGCAAAGTATCTGTCCGACTGCGGAGTAAATCGGATTCATAGCATTTGACTTTTGAATTGCAAATATAGAATCGGATCCCAGAATTGATTCTTAATGCTTTCGTCTGATATTCTTGAAATATTCTTTTGACAGGAAACGTGGAAAGTCCAAAGTATCGATGTCATTTACCTAACAATTGTCCATTTTGAATGAAGCTGCTTGTAGTGTAACTCATACATTAATCAGTGTACAGTCCCTAAGGTTGTGGAAAACTTGTTAGGTGTATAGATCATTTGGATACCTGATTATTACCCTGATAAAAATGCCAGACTGTGGTTGTCCATGAAAACTGATTATTATAAGGAATTGCCTGTTCTAAAAATGTACCCACATACATTACATCCATCAGGAGGAGCAAGGGCTGAGGATGCCGAGGGTCCAGGCACAGTGGAGGCTGATCTTGGGGCTGAAATGGAAGGATCGCGTACTGATGACAATGTCGTGGCTCGTGAAGAGGAGGCTATCAAGCTTGACGGACTCAATGTAGCACAGGTAAGATTGAGTAATCTGGTGTATTATGTTAATCTGTAATCTATATTGGGTGTAGTGGTGGTGTATGTTTAGGACAGGTGTTCACTCTTGGCCACCTGTCAGGGCAGGGGGTGTGATGGAGTAATTTATTCAAATGTATGTAAATTAAGAAGAGGTTATGCCAGAGCATTTCAAAATAGTATAGTTGTATAATAAACTTTTGATGCATGAATCCTATTATCCTGTACTTTATTTCAGTTAACCTAACTGTTTATATTGTAATGTAATTTTGTTCATTTGTAAAAGTTATTTACTGAATGAATCCCATCCATTTACAAAAGGGTTCATAACTATGTATAATTAAATCAGGCCCAGTTTTGAGATTTATTATACCATAATCTAAAAGCTAAAAGCTTTTGTGCCTAAAGATTTAACCTTTCTTGTAGATCAAAGAAATGCGTGATAAAGCGGAGAAACATGTTTTCCAAGCAGAGGTGAACCGAATGATGAAACTTATCATCAATTCTTTATACAGGAACAAGGAGGTAAGATTTACGTTGATTGTCCTAATTGATTTTGATTTATTGTTAAATTGAAGTAACTCGTGCAGCATTGATTTTCAATCCTGTCTTTTGGGTAATTCATAACTTTGTACATTCCTTCCAGATCTTCTTGAGGGAGTTGATCAGCAATGCCTCTGACGCACTGGACAAAATTCGTCTGCTTTCACTGACAGACAAGGATCAGCTGAGTACTAATCCAGAGTTGGCGATCAGAATAAAAGCAGATAAGGTGTGTTGTGCATAAATCTAAATGTGCCATAACTGTAACAACCTGTGTAAATAATGATTGCTAATGAAAACTTTTATTTGCAGGACAACCACATACTTCACATTACAGACAGTGGTATTGGCATGACTAAGGCAGATTTGGTCAACAATCTTGGAACCATTGCTAAATCTGGAACTTCAGAATTTTTCTCAAAACTACAGGAGTCGGAGAATGCAGATGAGGTATTTTCTCATTTCTAGATATTTATAGACTACTACTTTTATAGGTATCAAAGTACTATTCAGTATTTGATGTAATTTTACCATCTTTAGGTAACTTGTAATATATGGTTAATAATTTTTTGGTAGTGACCTTTGTCTTCACCAGTTAAGTTCTTTAATAATTAATGCTATAGTAGTGATGAATTTTATTCTTTGGTTTACTTTAATCTCATTTAAATCATTACATTTGGCATTAAATAGAATTGCAAACTTTACACTTTTTTCTTTTTCCCAGGCAAGTGACCTGATTGGCCAGTTTGGTGTTGGCTTTTACTCTGCCTTCCTTGTAGCAGACAGGGTTGTTGTCACTAGCAAACACAATTCTGATAAGCAGCATATTTGGGAATCAGATTCTGCTGAATTCTCAGTTGTCGAAGATCCTCGTGGAGACACCTTGAAGCGAGGTAATTTTATTCATTTTTAGGCACAGAAGTTGAAGACATTTATTTTTATTTATTACTGTCTGTATTATATCTTGCATATTGAGATATTTGAGATTTAACAAGTGCACTATCAACATTTGAACGAGGCAATATTTATTTTTCTTAAGGTTCCACTGTGTCTCTGCACTTGAAGGAGGAGGCATATGACTTTTTGGAAGTTGACACAGTAAAGAGCTTGGTAAAGAAGTACTCCCAGTTCATTAACTTCCCTATCTACTTGTGGGAGTCAAAGACAGAGGAGGTTGAGGAGCCCCTGGATGAAGATGAGATTGAGGAATCTGAAGCTGAGGAGGATAAGGTAGCTAACATTATTGAAGACTAGAATAATTTTTCCTTCTCCAAAATTTGAATTCTATATAATAGGAGTATAAGTAATTTAAATATTTTGAGGGAAAGTTTTGGTTTAAAATGGGAAAATATATTATAAATGGTAGTGGAGGAATTTTTAAAAATATTGCATGAATCTTTTTAGGTTGATGAGGATGAAGAGGGAAAGGTGGAGGAGGAGAAGGAAGAAAAGCCTAAAACTAAGAAGGTATCAAAAACTACCTGGGATTGGAATCTTGTGAATGATGCCAAACCCATTTGGACAAGGAAGTAAGTTTGATCTCTAAACTATCTATCTAGTATTGTAAAACCTGTTGCTTGTGAAAGAAATCTTTGAATAAGGGTTGTATTTTTAAGAGCTAATCCAAAATCTTTCATTCCCATAGACCATCAGAAATTGAAGATGAAGAATACAATGAATTTTATAAGAGCTTGAGCAAGGATACCAAAGAACCCTTAGCAAAGACCCACTTTGTGGCTGAAGGAGAAGTAACCTTCAAGTCCCTTTTGTTTGTCCCTGAAGTTCAGCCCTCGGAATCCTTCAACAAGTATGGAACGAAGACTGACAACATCAAGTTGTATGTTCGTCGTGTGTTCATCACTGATGATTTCCAGGTATGAGGAGAGGATTTATGGACAGGTGTATCCTTTGATTTTATTAAGTACTTGCATATTGGATGTTTAATTATGATGTATACTTTTTATATATACAAATAAAAATTACTTTATTTTTAGGACATGATGCCAAACTACTTGAGCTTCGTCCATGGTGTGGTGGACTCGGATGACCTCCCCCTTAATGTATCCCGAGAAACTCTTCAGCAACACAAGCTCCTCAAGGTCATTAAGAAGAAACTTGTACGTAAGACTCTGGACATGCTTAAGAAGATGGAGCCAGAGGAGTATGAGAAGTTCTGGAAGGAATACTCCACCAAGTAAGTTTTAAATTCCAATTCTTATTTTCTTATGAAATATTTTGTATGTTGTATATTGTCAAATTTTTTGAGATTGAAAGTTAGATGTTTTTGATAAAAAAAATTTTCCTCCAGTATGAAGCTTGGTGTCATTGAAGACTCTGCCAACCGTACCCGCCTGGCAAAGCTTTTGAAATTCATGTCATCTGCAAGCAAGGACAAGCTTACTAACCTAGCTGAGTATGTTGAGCGAATGAATGAAAAGCAAGAACATATCTATTACATGGCTGGAGCCAGTCAGAGTGAGGTGAGTCAAGATGTGATCGAGTACAAGAACATGTTAAGGTGCATTTAATGCTATACTTTTTTACATACTAAGACCTTAAGTTTTTGCCAGTACTGTAAGTAATTCTCCTTTCAGGTTGAAAATTCTCCATTCGTGGAGCGTCTCATCAAGAAAGGTTATGAAGTGCTCTACCTTACGGAGGCCATTGATGAGTATGCCATTAATGCCATCCCTGAATTTGAGGGCAAAAAGTTCCAAAACGTAGCTAAGGAAGGCCTAACCATCAATGAAGGAGAGGCAGCCAAGGAGCGCTTGGAGGAGACAAAGAAGCAGTTTGAACCTCTGACCAAATGGCTTAGTGAAGAGGCCCTGAAGGATGAGGTTTGTTGGTATTTGATTTAGTTCAGATTGATAAATATTTGGAAATACTGAAATAGATCAATGTCCATGGTTATAAATATTGACAATCTTTTATGAAAATTGCTGTATTAGTCATTGGTTTTATTTACTAACAAAGGGATCACCTATAATCAAGTTGGGATAAAGCATGGTTTAAATGTATTTATGAAATGCACTCACATTTACCTTCTTAAATTTGCTTAAAAAGCCTAGTTTAGGCAGACTATTGCGAATCACTCGCACATGGTACTTTCATTGTATATGGCACTAACTTGTAGATTGGTATCATGTTGTGCAACATCTTGTTCAATATCTGACTAATATTTAAGAAGGGTGCACAGCCTAAATGTTGAGACCATGTGATGGAAGATCAGCTGGTTTAACTAGATTCAACACTTTCTAATGCATTAGAAAAAAAAAAAAAAAAAAAAAAAAAAAAATGCAAGGGAATTGCTACGGAACTGTTGGGTATAATATTCCTTGGGAAATGCACAAGAAATTTATTGATAGTCCGAACAACCTCCCAGGTTTTAAAGGCAGTAGTTTCGGAGCGTTTAACAGACTCGCCATGTGCGCTAGTTGCAAGCATGTTTGGGTGGACAGGCAACATGGAGCGCCTGGCTATATCTAATGCACACCAGAAATCTCATGATTCTCACAGGGAGTAAGTTGTTTGCATGGGTGTGTTTTTTTTTTTTTTTTTTTTTTTTTTTCTCCCCCCCTCTTGTATTTGTCTGCTACCCTTGCTGGCAAACACCACTTGCATGTCTAGATAAGAGGGGATACCCTTTTGCATGATGAACCCATTTTTAAGTATTCAGGAAAGGTAAGCGGTTGAAGGTGGTGTGGCATGGATAGTTTGTGGTAGTCTGGTGGAGGATGTACTAACAAAATGCAAAGCTAAGTTCCCAGTGTGTGTGTGTGTTGACTAGATTTCTTGCCTAGATCATGAAAGCTGAAGTTGGAGAGAGGCTGTTGGAAACACCATGTGCCCTTGTTGCTTCCAAATTTGGTTGGACAGGAAACATGCAACGTATTGTAACCTCGCAGACGCATTCCAAGTCAAATGATGTGCAGAGGGAGTAAGTAGATTCAGATGGTTCAATTGATATATGTATATATTTGTAACTTCAAGTCTATAATTTTCATAACTTTTTTTTTTTTTATCTATATATATATACTATCTTAGGCTGCTGCTAGCAACTAGTCTTGCATGTTATTTTTACTCAACTTGAGCTAGCTTTATGCCTAAGCATCCTTACACTTAAGCTATTTGTGCCAAATGGTGTGATATCACGTCCTGTGAATATTTCACTCTTGCTGGATGATGTTTTATCACGTCATGATCTTTCCTTCTAAAAGTGTTTTACATTGTTATGCATGTATATAATCATTGAAGTTTCATTTGTCTATACAAAAAAAAAATTAACCCCATCACCCTGTTGAATTGGGAGGGTGAAAAGGCCTCTAAGAGGTGCAGTGTAGTATTGCGTTAGGAAAGATCTCGCACTTGTCTTGCCAGTAGGAATAGCATTAGACTAATGTAACCCTTGGTGTGAATGGGTTGATTACTGATTTTTGTCAAGATTTGTCTAAAGCCTTGAATGAACCATTTCCTGATTGTGAGTTTGTACTGTAACTTTTATTCAATTACTGCAGTGTTGTATGAATAAGCAAGATGAACATCAATTTTTTTTTTTTTTTTTTTTTTACCCCTTCTGACTGCATCAGAAGTCTTCATGTATTTCATATCTTCTATAAAGTTACTCTTCAGACGTTTGTTTAACTTGTGTATTTACAATGTGCTAATTATGTAAACTGATTTAGGTAGGGCTATATTTAGTTTAAAGAACCTTTTTTCTAACACTTATTATTTTACAGCTACTATCTTAGCCAGAAGAAAACCATGGAAATCAATCCCAGACATCCACTTGTCAAGGAACTTTTGAGACGTGTTGAAGATGATCCAAGTGATGCTAAAGCAAAGAACATTGCTTTGATGATGTATCATACAGGTAAGATGAAAATGACTCTTTTTAACACCTTATCTTAAAAGGTATTGAAAATCAGATGGATGTGTACCAGATATAAAATGACCCATTAAAATCTTTTATATACTAGGAGATACTGTAATCTGTTAATGGCTAGAATGACTGAGCCATTTCTAAATAGCATGAAGAATTTTGCAAAGGCAATAAGTGATTCTTTTTTTTTCTTTCAGCCACTCTGAGGTCTGGATACATGTTGAAAGACACCGTTCACTTTGCAAAATCGGTAGAAGAGATGATGCGACAGACACTTGGTGTGTCTTTGAATGAACAGGTTGAGGAAGAACCAGAGATTGAAGAGCAAGAGGAAGAAGAGGATGAACAGTTATTGGAGGAGGATGAAGATGAAGAGGAGGAGGATGCTGGGGAAGTTGAAGAGATGCACGATGAATTGTAGACTTATTTTTTTTAGTTGAAAATCTACAGGCTTGTCTGGTCAAACTTAGGTTTCCCTTTATTACATTAAAAGTGGGCATTGGGATATTTATGAGGTATGGATTTTACCTAATTGTCAGGCCCTTATCATACATCATGTGTTGAGTGTAAGGCGTGTTTGTTCATCCTTGCAATGTACCAATTTCACATTTAGAAGGTGAATGTATTCACTATTGCCCATCAAAGTATGTTAGAGGCTGAATGATTTATAAAAGTTCTCATTTTCATTTTCTGAATAGGAAGCACAGTAACTGCAGAGATTGGGGCAGCTGTAACTTGGGTACTTTACTGCTGCATAGTATGTGTGCTATTATGTTTAAATTCATTTATTAGTATGAGGAATTGACTACGTATTTTCACAAATGAGTTTAGATACTAAAAGTTGTGGGTGGAGTGTAACATTCCTTTAAGCAATGTGTAAGTGTGTGTACAGTCATAAATCATTTTCATAATAAATAATACAGGAAATTGTATTTTAGTATCCTTTATCGCTATGATTAAGTTGACAATATCAGGATATGCATACAAAAATTGGCACTGATCCTAATACTTTTGGACATAACATTCATGAAAAAAATTAACGCTCTGATCTCCTGTAACGCGCTATGATCTCGCCTCCCCTCCTCCCCCTGCCCTGAAAGACTTATCCACTGAGTGGGAGGTTCCATTTTTTTGTTGGTAGGGATAGTATGGATAGTAGTGGAATAAATTTTGTACCCTTTGAGTGTGGACTTGTACAAGCAATTAAGTTGAATCTTTGCAGAAATTGCAGGTGCACTTCTGATAGGCCTAACTTGATTTCATCTGAAAAAAAACTAGGAAGGCAAAGCCATTTTTAAATATTTCTGTAAAGGGAAGAATATTTTGGAAACCGAGCAAGCATCTTGTCACTTCCCCCCCACCCCCCCCACACACATGCAAGAAAAAAAAAGCATGTCCTTTAAAAATCCCCCAACCTTTTTTTTTTTTTTTTTAAACAGGTCACTGAACAGGTTTTCAATTTTTGGTAAGTACAATTACCTTTTTGAAGGCAACTATTTTATTCTGATACTGAACTCCTATTAACCCATTGGAGGCGGTTGACCTGATGACACGTGTTGTGGTTTTTGCGTCAGACGCCCAGGACAAGATATGAGGGCAAGCCCGGTGCTCGGGTTGAGCGAGCGGGCAGCCCAAGCTCACGGCTTGTGCTTTCAAGAATCTCCGAGTTAGGCTTATGCGTTCAAAAACCCTGGTATTGTGACTGCAAAACCGGAACGGCTCCGACGTGAATGGGATAAAAAACATATAATTGGTACAGACACTATTGTATTCATTTACTGCGCACAATATTGAAATGATGTCAATAGTAAGATTTTCTACTGTGAAATGGGCAAAAATAGAGCCGAAAGCCTGGAAATATCCAAGATAGTCTTACTGCCTTTATTTGGGTAGAAATGAGTAATTATATAAAAGAAATTACTTCCTGCGTTATCCAAGGTCAAAATATTTACTTTGTTGGTGCCAGCACCTTCATTTATATCTTATTAGATTTTTCACTTTCTCTGGGTATCATTATTAACCCAATCCCGACGGGCTGGCGATGAGTGGAAACCCCCTACGCCGGGCCTATGCAATATTGCAACAGGAACGTCAAACTGGCGTGTCACCCCTGTCATTTGGCATTTAACTGTCTCACGGGTGTGACGCACCATCGTCAAAGGATTAACCCTATGATGACTAGGGTTGTGACATTAGCTTATAAGCTTAAAATTAAAATATTTAAGCTTTTTTAACATAAAAGCTTAGAAAAATAAGCTTTTTATTAAAAACTTAATCCAAGAATATTCTTTTTAAATAATGTTCAGTCTGTGCAACTTTATTCATATCAAAGATTTCCAATATTATAGACAAAAAGGTAATTGTTTGAATGGAATTTATAATTGTTAAAGCACAAACAATTAATAAAGAATTATTTTCCAATATGAGAGAGAGAAAAAAACTACGTTGACCAGAGAAGAATAAAAAAAAAAAAAAAAAAATTTTGAGAAGAGGAGAAAATGAGGTGATATGTTGACCCTGCAGCCCTGTAAGTGAACAGTATTCACGACAGAACTGCAAGATCAACAGGTAAGTCTGTTAAGTTTTGGTTTCATTTTATGGATAAAAATGGATTCTAATGTTCTAATGTCCTGTTTATTTGACTTCGCTATTATGTTAAAATTTATTTATTGGAAAAAATATGTTTATTGATTGTTTGTGCTTTAACAATTATAAATTTCATTCAAACAATTACCTTTTTGTCTATAATATTTGAAATCTTTTTTGTCTGTAATGTATTATTATTATAATTTCATTCATATATCATTCTGTATATACGTGTAGTGAACTAAAGTGATTGAAACCACAACTACGTTCTTCCATCAACACATCGCTCTTTCAGCTCTACAATTCCTTGCAAACGATAGAATTGGCATATCAGTTACTAGATAGTAGATTCTTAAGTATTTCCGCCGGTTACTTAAAGGTAAGTTAGTAGCATTTTCATAGTTCCATAGATGTAATATTTACTTCTAAATTATAAACTTTACTACTTTCTCAACATTTCAGCTTGCAAAGATGCCAAAAATTCAGGCACACAAGCTCAAAAGAAAATTACTCAATGAGTTCAAAGACTTTGAGGATGTTGATGGAGTGATAGAGTGCAAGTTTTGTCATGTGAAGGTGAGAAAATGGTATAAACGTCAAGTATTTTCTTAATCTAGTTTTCAGAGGCAAGACAGAATCGGACACTCAATGACGGTATAACACTCACTGAATGCGATGTTATTAGTTTGTTATATTAGAATGAACTGCTATTCATCTGAATATATTGATATTAGAAAATGTTGAAATATTCGTTAGCCACTTAAAATTGAGTCTTATCAATTAATGAAACCGTTGTTGGAAAATATTTTTTATACGCTTAAAAAGATTATTTTATGAGCTTAAAGCTTAAGCTTATAAAATTATTTCAAATAATTTTTTGTCACAACCCTAATGATGACCGTGTGACACGGCTAAATGCCCAATGATGGGGCGACACACCAGTTTGATTTTCCCATTGCAATATTGCATAGGCCCAGCGTAGGGGGTTTCCACTTAACCCAATCCTGACGGGCCCGGCGATAAGATGCTTCCAGATGAGCAAATTTTGCTTGATGTGGAACATTTTTCTATGTAAAGCAATCAAAACCTTTGATAATCATTATTAATCAAAATGGATTAGCACTAATGAATTACAAAGCATAAATCACTGATATAAATGCCTAATATAGCCAAATGTGCAAATTTCATTACAGCTTTTAAAATCTCAAAGTAGCAAGCAAGAGCTGCTGCTGATAATCCCCTGGAAATTTTTTTAAACCATGAAATTCAGAAAATACACAAGTCAGATCTAAGAAGGAATTCACATATCCACTTGGGCACATATTGCCATCATGGACTATGCTACTGTGGCATTTGCAATGGCTAAGTAGTTTTAATAAACTTTGCTTTTCTTCAGTGAGAAGCATGCTTTCAAAATGCATCTGCCATTTCCCACCCAATAATATCAAAATAGTGACATGTGCAATTTCTTTGAAAATATGAAGTTATGCACTCTTACCTCGCCTGCTAATACCCAAGCTGTTGACACTGATTAATTCTCAATAATTGCCTGTTACCTAAAGGAATAAATTGGCTCTGCTGAAAGGATACTGCTGGTGAAATCAGTTTAGCAATGCCATGAAGTGCTGGAATGAAAGATTTTTGCTGAACTGTCACTTAACCCATTCGCACCAGATGATGTGCTGACATGTTTCATGGTTTTCGCGTCGGACGCCAGCGACAAGATATTTGGTCAAGGCCGGCACTTAGATTGAGCGAGCGGACAGCCCAGGCTTGCGGCTAGTGCCCCCGAGAATCCTGAGGGATTAGGCTTATGTGTTTGAAAACACCGGCATTGTTACCATTCAGAGCCGAAATCGCCCCAGCGTGAATGGGTTAAATATTGCAAATAAAATTTGACACTGCTTGCCAATTGCTAAACCCTACTTTAAAGGAACTACTGCTGTATTTATAAGGATATCTCATAAGCCCTCGGATCAGTCTTTAAATTGTGCAATTTTAATCAAAGCAAGTAAGAGCAAAACTTGTAATGTAATTTAGAGGTGTTTTTGGTTCCAGTTAGAGGAAGTTCTGACAGGATTGGGACACAATGATTATACTTTGTTGATAATGGAAATGAAATACAAACACAATGAGTTGAAACTAGAGATAACCAAAAATTTCACCCCCTATTGCATACAACAAATTATAAAAAAAGTGTTACAATTTATATTTTGTTTTTTTGTGATAGAAGAATGAATTTCCTTGTACAATTTTTTGTATTATGCTTGCACTTGTAAAGACCTGCTTTCTATATACACTTAGCAAACTTATTAGTTGTTGAATGCCAAATTTAAATTCAATTTGAGGGTTAGAATTGTTTACCCAGTCTACCAATGTACAGTGAAAAAAAAATGTATATGAAGTCTAAAATAATTCTAGAGAATAATTATAATTTTTCCCCAAAAATCACCATCATTGGCACAGAAATAAAATTCTGATATTAGCTCATTTGTGACGGGGCAATCATTTTCCTAATGTTGCTCCTACGATGAAAATAACAAGCGCGCACAGCCTCCTAATGCGAGATCTATCCCAGCGCAATGCTGTGCTGTGCCCCTCGGAGCACTTTTCACTCTGAGGTGTTGTTTTTTTTCCTTCTTCTTCTTCTTCTTCTTCTTCTTCTTCAAGAACAATGTGTCTATACAAATGCAACTGCAATGAGTATATACATACATGGCTAATACAAAATGTGTATTCAAAGGAAGGGACATTATCTAGCCAGTGCAAAATATTCCCATGATGTGATAGCATGTCCTTTGGCTCAAAGGGGTTAATATCATGGCTCATCTTCCATGTTCAGACAGATGAGCTTGAGCTTAGTTCAGCTAACTTTGTTCAGTGTAACATCAGAAATGGAGAAACTACAAACAAAGCTTCACCATTAAGAAGATTTATTAGCAGTTTCTCCATTCCTTATGTTAAACTGAGCAAAGTTTGCCAAAGTCGACATGGCCTTAGAACTTACAACAAATACTGCAAGGCCAAGAATTTTATTCTCATCACAAGTGGGTTCTATTACATGTATGTAGGGTAGTGACTTATATCTTGTTGACTGTCAGAGCTACCTGGCATATACAACATGTACACAGGACTTTTCAAGCATTACCACATCGATTCTGGAGGAACAGGGTTATTCTATGTGAAGCTTGTAAAGTCTGTACAACTTCATTTTGACTGATATTGTGCTTGCCACATCAAAATATTGTTTATTGATCTTCAAGGGGTTGATGGATAACAATGTCCCTTAACCCATTAGGCTGTCTTAACAGACTTGCTTTTGGCCTGACAAAGGGTGTCAATGGGGAGTTGATAGTTTGTGGTTTAGACTATTACACATGACAGTATTAACAATTATAGCCTTCCAAAAGCTCTAAATGTGCCTGTGAACTGAGCCTCTCATTTGCCCCTACACAGTAGCTTAGGCAGGTTAATATTATGGATATCCATGATACAAAGTTTTAAAAAAGAAACATTTTATTTATTATAGTTTAATTACAGCCTGCACTCAAGGGCACAAAAATTTGGCAAATCAATTTAAACTGGAAGCTTCTTTCTGAAATGGCTTATCTTGACTGCCACAATTTTTTTTTTTTTTTTTAAGTTTGAAGTAAAACATTTTTTTTTTTTAATTAGCAAAATATATCTTCATGAAATCTAAATGTTCAAATAACAACTTTCAACTTGAGAAAACCAATTTCTTACACCAAGTTGTCCAGTATGTAAATATGTTAAATCAGACTCCCATAACTCACTATTCTGGGCTTTTTCTTTCATCAAACTGAATTTTTTTTGTTTCAAAAAGAGACAAAGTTAACAGTCTGAATTGTTAAGCATGATAATCAATGAAACTATAATAAAAATAATGAAGGTGGATACAAATGATATACAGAATGAACCCTTCATTTCCTAATCATAAAGAAATTTATCACATCAATATTAATACTGTTATTTGGATCCATCCAAATCAATAAGAAGTATGAAAGCTTTATTATGATATCCATTTCATAATAACTGCACTCACAACAAGTGGATGTTTTTTTCTTTCTATTTAAAGGCTGTCTGCAGAAAACGGATAGTAACCAAACCATAGCCCCAAATTTGTTATCAGTATGATATATGTTTGTCTGCTGCCAAAACGGTATTGCGCATCAGCATAGCGACAGTCATAGGTCCAACACCCCCTGGAACAGGTGTTATATATGCTGCTTTCTCTGCACAACCTGAAGAGAAAAAGAATGTATATATAAAAAAATAATATATGAAGCACCATTATAAAGTATACATCAGTCAGTTTTTTACCCATTTGCAAGAGGGTGTATATTTGCATAATGCTGCTTCCACCAAGATAACAAATGTGTGCAGCTTCCCGCTGAGGGATCCCTCTGTGTAATGCTGTACTGTGCCTCTGAGAGCTTTTTACTCGCCTGATTCTATGGGGGTGATAAGGAGGTTTTGTATTTTTTTTACATTATTTTGACAAGTCAAGAAATATGTGTATATACAACTGAAACTGCAAAGACTATATACATACAGTGCGAATGAAATATTCTGATGACTTGATATCACTTAATCATTGTGAATGGATTAACATAAAAAATAAGACATCATGTTTTCAGAATTAACCCACCGTAAAAAATAAGACATCATGTTTTCAAAATTAACCCACCGACATACATGTCAGCACCGATTAGGCCTAAGATACAAGTGTCAATGAGTACATGATGCGACATCAAGATCTGCTCACAGTTGAAGCACGCACACAGCCATGAAGTATTATGGCTGTAACGGCATTAGCTCCAGAGCTACAGGCTTCCAAAGTCAGCCTAAACTCGTATTTCATGATGTATTTATGTAAAAATATTGTTTGGGCTAGTCTGTGCTACCCAGAGGGTGGAAAAAACCCTTTCCCTGTCCCTCTAATTTTTAGCTGGTGCTGCTAGTGTCGTAGACTGCCCGCCCTGACATCCAGTTAGGTCGTTAGATGCCAAGTCGTCAAAGGGTTAAAATAAAATTGGAAAAGTTTACTCACTTTCAAAGTCACAGTCTCCCACAAGCTTGGCTTTTCCAGAAACAGGGTCTTTGATTCTGTTAATGCCAACATCCAATATTGCACATCCTGGCTTTATCATGTCACCAGTTATGAGACCTGGGAGGCCAGCAGCTGTGACGATTATGTCAGCTGTCTTGATAAACACCTTCAACTGCTCTTGTGGAGTGTAACGATGACAGATGGTTGTTGTGGCATCCATCCCACCATGTGCCCCTGTTGGATGACAGTATATTTCATTGAGGTTAACAGGTCTGTACATACCAATAACATTCCGTTCAAAAATAGAAAAAAGGAAATTTTAAGTGAGGAGGAAAAGAAATTGAAGGCTTAATTTGAAATAAGCTCTAAAGGCATCACTAACCCACTGATGCCAGGAACATGCTCCATATACCATGGTTTTGTTTTATTTATTCTTTTTTATTTTGCACATATGTGTCTAAGAGTCCTTAGTCACTAAGAGTCAGTCAAGAGGCCTACCTGATTTCACTTTACCATATTCCATGAATTTTCAGGAAGAAAAGTTTTATATCTATTACTACTATCATTATCATTATAACCTTAATAACAAGAGTAATAATAATAAAAACAAAACTTTATGAAAAATTCAAGGAATGGGTAAATAGATGAGAACAGATAAGCCTAGTTATTAACTTAATCACTAAGAGTGACTAAGCAATACAGTAGTTTAACTTAAAAAAAATCCCTTTGATCTAGTTACATTCTTTTTAGATAGGATTTGTGTAAGCTTTATGTGGTTTGTTTCAGGTCATCCAAGAATCAGAATGGGTAGCAAATGATATTTGTTTTGATGCTCTATTGATCTCAAGTTGAGCCAGTTCAGCTGGTGGTTTGATCATTTTAGAGGTCATCTGCTACTCAAACTCTGGCCTTTAAGTTGAAGATGTGGTATTAAAAAAACAGCAGTGGTGGAGAGAGCAAGAATGGTTAGCAGACAAAGGGGATAGATCCATTACCTGAATTTCCCTTATTTACCTTGTTGTGTATTTGACTACTATAGAAGCACTCCTTAACCCAAAACTTCCAGGTGTCATGTATAGATGACAGCCATTCTTCTGGGCATCGTGTATATATGATGACACCCTTACTAACTGATCTTCCAGGCATCATACATAGATGATGGTCTCAGTGTCACTAAGTATTTACTCAGTACTCTCCACTCCTTCACTAGCCATGAAACTGTGGGTGATGCAATATACAAATGAGGCCAGCTAAAAGTATGATGGTGACGAGGTGACCTATGACCTTACCTTTTGACTAAAATCACTCTTAGCTAGACCTCCTTCAACTTGCCTTGATAATGATGTAAATAATGTAAATATTATCATTTTTAAGTATGCTTTACAGATTTTTTATAAAAAAATAAAAATTAGATGTAAATTAATTTCCGTAAACCATATCTCACTTACTGATGGCAGAAAAAAAAGTTATTATTATTGAACATGATATAACCATAATACAAAAGCTGAATATTCCCCTATAATACCTGATATGGAGAGTATGGAGAAAAGAGGATAAAAAAAAGAAAAGAAGTAAAATTGATGATAAATCAAATAGATTCTCCAATATAAGGTTGCAAAAAGCAATTAATTCTTGATTTGATACTTATACTTTCATCAATCTTGGTAGAGTAATCCAGTGCTATGTGTGCGCAGTGCATACCCCACCCCTTTTTTTGGATTAATCTCAAGAAAAGGATGCAAAAGGTAAAATTTGATCAAGATAAGTTTTAGCAGCTAGCAGGGCCAAAACTGTCATGTTGTGGAAGAGATATAATTTGCTTACCATGTAACTAAGGGGAATTATCAAAGTAGTCTTGAAAGTATGAAACACTGAGGAAGTCTAAAAACAGTTGTCTGCTATAGACCCAACATGACATAGCAAATCTAATGATATCCTGAGTGCCCATTTGCAATTTTTCCCTTGATTGGATGGGGAAAAACTTGGAAAAGAAAAGAAAAAAGAGAGAGAGAGAGAGAGAGAGAGAGAGAGAGAGAGAGAGAGAGAGAGAGAGAGAGAGAGAGGAGAGAGAGAGAGAGAGAGAGAGAGAGAGAGAGAGAGAGAGAGAGAGAGAGAGAGAGAGAGAGAGAGAGAGAGAGAGAGAGAGAGAGAGAGAGAGAGAGAGAGAGAGAGAGAGAGAGAGAGAGAGAGAGAGAGAGAGAGAGAAATCATTGGAATAGAGAAGCTAATAAATGGATCGAATAAATGGATAGAAGATGGGTGGTGTATTAAGTACTGAGTTACAAGAAATGCATTTTGGCAAAAGACAGAATATTGAAAAGTGACCAAATTAATTAGAGAGAGAGAGGAACACACACACACAAAGAAAGAAAGAAAAGGCAGGGTAAGTGAATGGAAGTTTACTCAGAAAATTATGTTGAAATTAAGTATCATTTCAATAAAAGAACAAGTGATACTGATACCTTTACCTTGACCTTGCCCGCCAACTTGTCACAACACCCAATAATTACAAACACAGACAGATTGTAGCTTATGTCTTATTCCTGCAGATGTACCTGATACTTGATATCTGGCACAAGAAGTTGTAGTATTTTACCCAGGTTTTACTTGAAAATTATTCAGAATAATCCAGAAATTACATCATGAAAAGACTGACTGGTAAATTCAGAGACTCCATCATTGTGGTTTATTGTCTATAAGTTCAAAATCAGTGACAGTTTCCTGGAACTTCCTTTGTGTGAGTGGGAGAATAATCCGGGGTTAAATGTTTTAACATTTGCATGTCAAAGCTGAACTGCGGAAAATATTATGTTCCAATGTGATTCAGAAGGTATGATCTGAGGACATGAGGAAAAATCTTTCTTGAGGTAGAAAACCACAGTTATATAGTCATCAGTTATATAAAGCAAAGTATGCTGGAGGACATTATAAATATAAATATATATATATATATATATATAATATATATATATATATATATATATATATATATATATATATATATATATATATATATATATATATATATAAAGTATAGTGAAATAGAAATATGAATAACAAAACAATATGGTCTTCTCTTTCTCTTTAACATAGTATCATGCAAGAATTTATGGCATTATAATAAAACAAACAATATTTCCACATCTACACAAGTCTCCCTGATATGATGGAATCCCAAAAAACCCTCACAGGTCAGAGTTTGAGACACCTTTAGTGTGACTCGACTCCTTGCCAACCTGGCTTCATGCTTGGCAGCAAAGATGCAGTGATTACATAACATTTCCTACACATTCTATTTGTCCATTTGACATGAAACAAATGGTATTTTAAAGCCTACACAACACATTGTATGTCTATAGAACAATATTCATCTAACTGATATGAAAGAGCTAAAAATAAATATACAAAGATATATAGCCGCATGGTGCAAGAGATACAAGTACTAACTAAATCTTACAATTATTTTTAACACAAAGCAGACAGGGATAGAGTTCTTTGACTGGTCCCCAGAATGGATATTAGTGTCACTTGTGTAAGACACCAGATTGGTTTTATTTCAAAGTGAAGGGACTTCACTCTACATAATGCGACTTCACACTCTTTCATTCACTTGTTAACCCCTTTCCTGACGGGACCAATCCGGCTTAAAAAGACCAAAATTCCGGGACTCTTGAACGCATAAGCCTAACGCGTCGGGATTCTTGGCCGCACTGGCCGCGAGCCAGCGCACAGCGCTGGCTCCTCCTGCACGCCGGGCTGGACAAAATAACGCGTCCCCGGCATGTGGCCAAAAAACCACTAGACGTGATATCTAGTCACCCGTCATTAACGAGTTAAAAAAACAGAGCCATATTTGTGACTGACATTTTTTTGTGTTTTACTTATATGTGGCATCAGACTGTATATCAATGTTGTAGTATAGGGTTTCTATCAGCTCAACATGTTCTTTATAAACTGTGAGATAGAAGTATTACTGTTTTATAAGAGGAGAATTTTTTTTTTTCTCCCTATTTATGTACTTTTGTAAACAAGTGCAAAAGTAATAACCATCCCTAATGAATATAAATGAAGCACTGGGGAAGATAAAGGATACCTGTGCTTACAACTGTAAGTGCAAATTGCAGAAGATGCACATGGTCTGGATCAACTTCCACTTCTCATTCTACCTTCACATTCTTGCTGTGTGGAATGGGCACCCTTCAAGGCTTTCTTTCCTAATGGTGCTAGGAGTGGTGCTATCTATGTTTGGGATTTTAACCTAAATGTATTTTAATGAATATTAAAGCAATTATAGTAAATATAAGTAAGTAAATATGCAACTGGTATCATTGGTCACTAAACAGAGTTATTATTCACAGTATAATGGAAAAACTCAACAATCAATGCTCCCTCATGTCAAATATACCATATCTATTGGCACCGATGTAATGCCACTCATCATCAAGCTAATAACTCATTTGGCATGAATGTGTAGCCACTCTTCAGAAACAGGTTACAAAAGCCTATAATCACTCATCACAACTTGTCTTTTCCATAATAAATATCATCCCATCATCTTTGGTTAGGCCAATGAGAATCTCCTATCAGGGCCTCCAGGTACTCAGTCATCTCTCACAAACTGCACACACAACACACACACACCACACACACACACACTCACGCACACACACACACACACACACACACACACACACACCACACACACCCCACACACACACACACACACACACACACACAAACACACAAACGACACACACACACACACACACGACACACACACACACACACACACACACACACACACACATTGTTCAAATGAAATTGTCAAGATATCATAAAGTCAGTCACATGAGGTGCTAATTGAATTCTAGCAATAACAAAGCTATTTTAAGTTGAGATCATATACAGGGCTACTCATTGAGTGTCAGTTTGACAAGGTGGAGGCAGGTCATATTGCATATCTGAGTGCAGATCTCAAAATTACAAAATATCCATGACAAATCACAGTGCGCCAAAAAAGACAGAACACCAAAAAGGTGACGTCAAGTCGACCTTGTAATGGAATCAGACAAAGCACGTGTGAAATCATCAGTGAGAAAAAACAACAACATAATGGACAGTTCATGTTCCTGGCATCTAGGCTTAACTGTGCAGTTCTTAGGTTAATGTTTTCTTTTATAAATAAATCTGAAGAAATGAGAAATAGAACAACATGAATAATACTAATATGTTTGTGCAACTACAGTGTATCAATAGCAATGATAAAATCCTATATCATTCCACTAAAAAAAGAACATCTCCATCAACAGCTCACATAAACTGACAAGAGATGTGCTACAATATTGATACAAAACAGTACAGTACCTACCATCTGGCCGTACACCATCACCATGTAGAAGCATAGCTAATGGCATCCCTACGTTCTTGCTTCTTCCACAAACTACAGCATTCTTACCAAAGGTTTCAATGCCTGGAAAAATAGGCAACTTTAACATGGCAATATTTAGAGAATCAATATAATCATTGTTTTGTAGCCTGTGATATATTATATTTAGGAACCAAAAGGTATCAACTCACTTAACAACATCTTTTTACATGAAAAAAGTTAAGAAATATCAGCTTTTTTTTTGCACCTACCTAATTGAGCTTTATCACGGAAAACTATATCTTTAACAACTGAATGTTCAATTCTTTATATTAACCCATTGTGGACGGGGGATGATTCCCTTGCCCATTTTCCTTGATGGGTTTTCTTTCAGAGCGAGGTAGCTTCACACATCATACTTTGACTTTTTCCACTCTATTTCAGTCCCTCATTGTAAAACTAGAGCCCATTTTGTGTTTTATTTTTTGTGTTTTATTGTATTGAGACTTATATATCTCATATGACCTGTAAGTGCTGCAGTTGACTAAAATTGTAGTATAGGATCCATATCAGCTCATTGTTTTCTTTATACTTAGTGTAATAGAAGTATTGCTGTTTTAAGGGAGGACAAAAAGCAACTTTATTTTTTTTTATTTATGTACTGTCATGAATGAATAAGAAACATATAACCATCTTCAATGAAGATAACATGAAGAGGTAGGGAAGAGGAAGGAAACCTGTGCTTATGACTGTGAGTGTATCCCTACTGGCATAGGGACACATTTTAGACACGGCATAGGATGTGTCACCTTCCTCTTCTCGTTCTGCTTACACGTCCTTCATTGGCGGTACTTTAGAGCAAGAGGTTGGTAACCTTCTGTTTGCTATTCTTCTATAAAGATAGAGCTTGCTAGAAATTGTGGATGAATGCCACTCAAGGCTCTCTCTCCTGCTGGTGCTAGAAGAAAATGGTGCCATCTAGGTTTTGGATGTTAGATATGGTTAATATTACAGCAATTATAGTAATTATAACTGCAATTGTCATCATCATTCACCCATTATTCATAGCAGTATAAAATAACATAATGATCCAAAATCCCTAAACATTATGTACGTCATGACTGGTGCTAGAAGAATGTGGTGCCACCTAGGTTTTGGATGTTAGGTTTGCTTACTATTATGGTAATCACAGTAATTATGACTGCAATAGTCATCAGCACAATAAAAAAGCACAGTGATCCAAAATCCCAGAACGTCTTGTACATCATCTGGCCAAAGCTCCTGTGTCATGTATGTTATGACACCCGTATGCAATGGGTTAAAGAGTATGAGACCCATTCAAGAACAAATATTTTAGGTAGTAAGACACATAATAGTTTGATTCCCTAAAGAATGATTTTCATTATCAGTTACCATTACCATTTAGTCACTACTTTGCCTTAAATATCTTGTTTATCTATCATCCATTATATTGTGATAAAACTTTAGTATCACATCTTATTTTTCCCAGTTATGAATAAAACACAAATAGATATCTAAAAGCACACATAAATCTTAAATATGTACAGCAATCATATATTTGTGAGTTCCTTTTCGGTAAAATTTACACTATAAAGAAAACTATGACAAATAGCATGAAGAAATCTGGTGTATTTTGGGAATAACTAAAACGTAGTTATTCTATGAATAAGAGAAGAGAAAAAAATACATGAAAGACAATGGACATTAATAATTCAAATAAAACATGTAATGAATCATACCTTGAACAAATATATCCAAAGATAAATAAAATAATATGACCTGAGCAAACACAGACCACTCAACTATAGTATCAATAACAAAGAAAACTTACTTTAAAAATAGTTTTAGTATGTAAGTAATAACTGCTCATTAAAATAAGTGCTCAAGAAATATACAGGAAATCCATTTACCCAGTATAATCAAGTATTTGAAAATAAAGTTTTCAGACAACCAGTAACCAAAATGATAGGATGCAAATTCAACCATAAGATTCTGAGGACTGAGAATCCAAGTAAGTAAAAAAAGTCCCAGGAGCTTTATCACTAAGCAGCAAAACTCTTTGAATACAGTAATCAATATCCTGTACAAAAGTAAAAATCATCATGACAAACTGTGTGACTAACTCATCTTATGTATGTTGTGTTCTTGTTTTCAATCTCAATTTGTCTGTTGAAGATTAATTTTGGCCAGTATCTGGAAAAGGCTAAGATACATTCATTGCTTTGAGCAACAATTCATGCATCTCAAAAAATATGGCACTCATACCATCAGAACTCAAAATCTAGTTCAGAATTCAAGGATCAGGCTTTGCCTTTTGGCAGGGATAGCAATTTCAACATTAACAGAGATGAACAGCTTCTCCTTCATATACACATCATGCAATGTATAAAACATATTATATTTTACATGTTAACCCATTCACGCCGGTTGACGTCCTATCATGTGGTCGAAAAATATCCCCAGACCCGGGTGATGTCCTGAGATGTTGTGCACTTTTTTGCCGAGTTCTGGGAGGGGCAATTGTGACGTGCTGAAACGTCAGCAATAGATCGCTAGATTCTTCTCAAATATAACCATTTTACATAATTTCTTAGACTCTATTACTTTAGTTTAGGTGTTTGAGTGTCATAAAATGAGCTATAACGTTAAAAAAAAGGATGTCACAGAAAACTACATGATCTCCATGACATCATGGTAATTTCTGCTTCTTGATCGGTTGAATAAAAAGATCTGAGCCGAAAATCTACTGTAAAATCAAATGTGCTTGGCCAAGAAATAAAATAAACTAAAGAATTAATAATGCAATGCTACTTCTAATTTATCAATTACCTGTGATATCACGTCATGTCATGTCATGAGGCAAATGTACATACACATATGTACATGTATGATCCTTCATAAAGAGAGAGAGAAAGAGAGAAAGAGAGAAAGAGAGAGAGAGAGAGAGAGAGAGAGAGAGAGAGAGAGAGAGAGAGAGAGAGAGAGAGAGAGAGAGAGAGAGAGAGAGAGAGAGAGAGAGAGAGAGAGAGAGAGAGAGAGAGAGAGAGAGAGAGAGGATAAAACATGTTTTTTGATGCGCTAATAAGAGATTGCTTCCACTTTTCTTTGGAATTTTCAAATAAAAGTGACGAATATGGGCAGTTTAATAAAATAAAAAAAAGCATCACTGTAACATGTTTTTTGACTAAAATAACTCCTCTGAACTTGGTAATATTTTTACATGCCTTTACATTGTAGATGTATTCATGAAAACCATAAGAATAGGATGGGTGAAAAAACACTCTTGAGAGGTTCAGCGCAGCCCTGCGCAGCGAGAAACCACCCCGGCACAAAGCGTCATGCGTTCATTATCTTCCCAGTGTAAGCGGGAGTAGGTGAAAATACGTCTCATTGTGAATGGGTTAATTTATGAATGTAATGTATCTATTCTAATTAAACATCTAAATAATTCATGCATAATTAACACTAATAATCATTTATTCACACATACTAACAACTAGCATGTTATAAACAAAAATTCAAGAAAAATTAATGGTAACAAAGATAAAAACATTGAGATAACAATCAGACTGACAGTCATGACTGACTCAAAATCAATCTCTTGCAGAACTAAACAAAGTTAATAGAGAAGAACCATCAACTGTATCCTAGATGCAAACTACATGCACAGCAGCTGCGTGGACTCACCATATCGCTTAATTAGCTCCATGACCCCTAGAGGAGTGCATGGAGCCATGCTGTGCATATCAAGACAAAACCTGTAACAAATTACCAGACCAGAGCTATTAGTTCATTAAGCTTGCATCCACATAACATCCTCAAAGTAAACTGTGCATTGTAACTGAAAATTCTAGTACTTGTAGAATGAAGGTAAGTGATATACTCTGGACTTGCTCTTGAAAATGGTTTTAAATAGATCTGTATTACTATAGAGGAGTGATTAAACCTGAAGCAAATATTTGCAGTAGTTGTAATTAGTCACAAATCATGAATGGAAAAAAAACATTATTTCTTATAGTCTCTTTAAATATGAATCTTGTTCTGGTGGAATACTAAACTAAAGGAAGTGTATTTCACTACTTAAACCCTAAAAGGCATGCTCCTCTCCAATGTAATGTGTGTGGTGGGCTATTTTTTAAGTATGCTGGCTATAGTTGAGATTTTCAAAATGATTATAATTAGGATATCAATA
>NW_028234425.1:19721808-19724308 GCF_977035675.1 Penaeus japonicus | reverse complement strand
ATAGGAGTGGAAAAGACCAAAAAGAAAATATTCTAAATGGAAAACCTTGGGACCAATTAAAAGGAAATATAGCCATGAGATCTTCATCTGAATAAAAGATTAAAAGTTAGTGACTGCTATTCCCCCAAAATTCAAAATTCAAGAAAGCAAAAGTAAAAGCAAAAGCAAAATTAAAAGTAAAAGTAAAAGCAAAAGCAAAAGCAAAAGCAAAAGCAAAAGCAAAAGCAAAAGCAAAAGCAAAAGCAAAAGCAAAAGCAAAAGCAAAAGCAAAAGCAAAAGCAAAAGCAAAAGCAAAAGCAAAAGCAAAAGCAAAGCAAAAGGCATGTTTTTTGGAGTTAGATAACTTTCATATGCATTTTTCCTTTTGTTGAAATTATAAGCTATTCCTTCTGTTATGATCAGTGTCATGCAAGATATATCATACCATAAGCCTAAAAAATAATGGAAAATACACACATCTTAAGATGCCCAGCCCCACAAAACATGCCAGTCACAGAGAGGTTAAGTATGTTATGGTTTCCAGAATTAAAATGCTTTTTTTTATAAGGTTACCCATTACCAAGTACCTTTTTTTTGCAGAATTAAAATGCAAGGAAGGACTTTTGAAACTATGACACTCACAAAAAAAATACTTCTGACGAGTCTTGCTTGGCAGCGATATCAGGCTGTAAGGACACTTTACAAATCAAGGTGAGTAATGCCTGATTTTGTCAACTGCAGTTTTTAGAAAATATTTTAGCCCCTAAAGGATGTGTTTAATGAATGTAGTCATGCTGGGGGAAAGACATGGGCAACCTACACCTATATTCCACAAGAAGGTAGCAAATTGATGTAATTCTTGCATGTATTATAATGTAGAGATTGATGTGCAGATTACATTTTTTTTAGGTGTGTTGAATCAATGAGAGTAGATAGAAGTGATTGTTTTGTGCATTTCTGCATTAGATCATAAGACAGCCTCTAGGGTTAAATGGAAAGTGTAATACTTTTTAGGCATGCTAGAGAAGAGTCAATTTGATATTTTCAAATTAGTATATTTATTTTACATTAAAAAATTGTAGACAGGGCTGTTTCTTCCAGCTCCACACCTAGTAGATACAAGATTTATGTTTAGATGAAGTCAGTTATCAAATTGTGTTTGAATAAAATAATTTTTTTCAGTCAATATTTATTGTATAGTAGAATTGTAGAATATTGAAAAAATATAAACTAACTAAAGGTATGATGGGAATGAAAAGATGTCAGTTGGTAAACAAGTAATATTAACCGAAGTCTACAACGTATTTCAGTTTCTTGTATTCAAGATATATTTTTTTCAAGTTAACAGCTATAACTACCCTGCATTTTATTCCAGTAGTATGATGCAGAACCACTATGAACTTCTTGGCCTAAAGAGAGACTGTACACCGGAAGAGATAAGAGAATCATTCATACGTCTGTCTAAGGAGGTAATTGCTTTAAAAAATATTTACTTCTTAACCAATTGCAGATGGGTGTCATGACATACATGACAAGAGCTTTGGCCTAACGACAGGTATCATGACGTACATGATGTTTGGGATTTTGGATCACTGTGTTATTTTATTGTGCTATGAGTAATGAGGTAGTTATTATGACAATTGTAGTCATAATTACTATAATTGCTGTACTATTAAGCAAACCTAACATCCAAAACCTAGATGGCACCACTTTCTTCTAGCACCAGCTGGAGAGAGAGCCTTGATTGGCATCCATCCACCTTCTCTAGCAAGCACTATCTTTATAGAACGATGCCGCACAGCAAGTTGCCGACCTCTTGCTCTAAAGTACTGATAAAAGATGTGCAGGCAGAATGAAAAGGGGAAGGTGACTCAAACCATTCCCAGTGTCTAAAATGTGCCCCAGTGCCGGTAGGGATGCCTAGCTCAGAAATAAAACCCATCCTGGAGACTGGGCAAACAAATCTATCCCCCCATCTGCAATTGGTTAAAATTATTATTAAAGCATATGCATTTTGTTACCCCCCCCCTCCTCCTCCTCCTTCTCCTCCTCTCTCCTTCTCCTTCTCCTTCTCCTTCTCCTTCTCCTTCTCCTTCTCCTTCTCTTTCTCCTTCTCCTTCTCCTTCTCCTTCTCCTTCTCCTTCTCCTTCTCCTTCTCCTTCTTCTCCTTCTCCTTCTCCTTCTCCTTCTCCTTCTCCTTCTCCTTCTCCTTCTCCTTCTCCTTCTCCTTCTCCTTCTCCTTCTCCTTCTCCTTCTCCTTCTCCTTCTCCTTCTCCTTCTCCTTCTCCTTCTCCTTCTCCTTCTCCTTCTCCTCCTCCTTCTCCTTCTTCTCCTTCTCCTTCTCCTTCTTCTTCTCCTTCTCCTTCTCCTCCTCTCTCCTTCTCCTCCTTCTCCTTCTCCTTCGCCTTCTTCTTCTCCTTCTCCTTCTCCTTCTCCTCCTCTCTCCTTCTCCTCCTTCTCCTTCTCCTTCTCCTTCTCCTTCTCCTTCTCCTTCTCCTTCTCCTTCTTCTCCTTCTCCTTC
>NW_028234425.1:19711808-19714308 GCF_977035675.1 Penaeus japonicus | reverse complement strand
CTCCTTCCTCCCTCCCTCCCTCCCTCCCTCCCTCCCTCCCTCCCTCCCTCCCTCCTCCCTCCCTCCCTCCTCCCTCCTCCCTCCCTCTCCTCCCTCCCTCCCTCCCTCCCTCCCTCCCTCCCTCCCTCCCTCCCTCCCTCCCTCCCTCCCTCCCTCCCTTAACCCCTTCACTACTGGCAGTAGAAAACGCCCTCCACTCCGCATCCGAGCTTCCGGCGCGCGCCTAATTTTAAATGTTGCTATTGAATATGAAGTTTTCAGCCAAAACCTCTACACATTTTAAGCCAAAACCTCAACATAATCATCATGTGTTATATATCAAAATATGCATAGTTAACCTCTTCCCCCATGTGCATGTGACAAGTTATTTACATGGGTTGGGAGGAAGATGGAAAGAGTGACCTTGGTGGGAGGCCTCACTCAGATGACCAAAGAGAACGATTGAAATAGTATGGTAAACTAATCATAATAAGTTTTATATTTTTACATAATGTTCCATAAATAAATAATAAAATGATTGCTAGCAGGGCGCATCGGTGCCTCCCCTGGTATAAGCGAATCCCACTCTTATGTAATAATAATGAAAGTCAAGTAATGCATCGTATCATATCTGACCTCTATTCTGAAAGATCTTGTACAGTATCCGGAAGAGAGAAAACTCAATTCCACCAGAACTCAGCCATGACGCAGTATGCGCGTCCTCAGGTTTTTCATGAGCGCTGCGAGGACGCAGTATACGCGTCCTTGTGTCGAAGGGGTTAATCTCTTTCAGTCTCTATACACCAACAGATCTGTAATTCAAGATGTGACTCTACCTCATAACATAGAAAGTTAATTTACTTAGTAAATTATGTACATTATTGTTGATGGTGCAGATATTGGGTTCAACTGTAAAGGAGAAATGATAAGATTTTGAAATGTATTTTTCTTTGTTTTTTATTTTATTTTATCGAAGTTTCCCCACTTAAATCAGAAATAAACTTCAGATGGATATGTAACACTCAGTTTATATGAATTATATCTAGTAAATAATTGTTCTCGTTCTTTATTATTTCCTTCTTATCATTGGTATCATTTACTCATAAATTTTTTTTGATGTATATTTCCTATTTATTTTCTATGCCCGTATGGCATATTATGTAATGTAAATATTAGTTGTAGGGAATGTTACAATACAAATGCAATACAGGAAAAATAATAATCATCTTTGCTCATCATCTGTAATTTTCACAGGAAGAAGGATAAGGATTTATTCTTGAGATTGTAATGCATTTAACCCATTTGCGCCGGTTGACGTGCTATCACGGGGTCGAAAAATATTGCCAGACCCGGGTGATGCCCTGAGATGTGGTGCATTTTCTGGCCAAGTACCGGGTGGGGCAATGTGATGTGCTGAAACGTCAGCAAGAGATCGCTAGAATGTTCTCAAATATAATTGTTTTACATAATTTCTTAGACACTGTTACTTTAGTTTAGGTGTTTGAATGTCATAAAATGAGATATAACGTTGAAAAAAAAAATGCTGTCACAGAAAACTATGTGATATAGATGACAACATGGTAATTTCTGCTTCTTGATCAGTTGACTAAAAAGATTTGAGTCAAAAAATTAGTGTAAAATAAAATGTGTTTGGTCAAGAAATAAAATAAAGTAAAAAATTATTAATGCAACATTACTTCTAATTTGTTGATTACCCATGATATTACGTCATTTCAAGTCACGAGGTACATGTACATACTCATATGTATGTGTATGATTATTCATATTTTTCTTTTCGTTTTGGTAAAAAGAAAAAAAAAAAAAAGTATAAAACATGTTTTTTGATGCCCCACTAAGAGATTGCTTCCACTTTCCTTTGGTATTTTCACATACAAGTAAAGAATATAGGCAAAGTTCAATAAAATAAAACTAAAAAGGCATTACTGTAACATGTTTTTCGACAAAAATAACTCCTTTGAACATGGCAATATTTTTATGTGCCTTTACATTGTAGACTCATTCATGAAAACCATAAAAATAGGGTGGGTGAAAAATGCTCTGAGAGAATCAGCATGGCCATGCATATTAAGAAAGCACCCTGGCACAAAGCACCGTGCACATGTTATCTTCCCGTTGTTAGCAGGAATAAGCAAAAATACGTCTCGGCGTGAATCGGAACGCTGGGGCAATTCCGGATGGTTGTAATGCCGGGGTTTTCGGTCACCCCGAGCGCTGCCCTTGCCCAGATATCTTGTCACTGGCGTCTGATACAAAAACCACGAAATGTGTCAGCACGTCATCCAGCGCGAATGGGTTAAAGAGTAATTAGTTTGGGAATGGATCTTTGGCCAATAATTCCATAATTAATATGGAGATCAAAACCTTTGCTGTGTTTCGCAGCATTTTCCTATACCTAAGTGATCAGAAAAGAAGGCTTTGAGAGTTTTTAATTTTTATATATGATATCAATGGTATAAACATGAAGATTCATGGCAGAAAATTGCTGTTAGATAAATTAAAT
>NW_028234425.1:19686808-19689308 GCF_977035675.1 Penaeus japonicus | reverse complement strand
TTTGATAACAAACTATATATGAGGCCATAGTGATCTTTTTTTAATTTATGATACAATAAGATGAAACTTTCCAATGCACCCTTGTCTTGTTGATAATCCTGGGATGAAATGAAACGCCAACGAAGAACAAAATTTAGAACTGTATGATATATCCAGTTGTTAATGTATTTATAGTAATTAGATAAATCTTACTCTCGGAGATAATTCAATATGAATTGAATGAAGGTTACGAATGCGAATACTTGGAAAGATGGTGGTTCAATAGACTCGTGTGGCTACATCCGTGTATCCTGGCATACACCACCACTCGACTGTTTGTTGCTAGAATTAATCCTTATTGATACCTAACTAAAACTAGACATATTGAGAGCCATAGTGATTCTTTTTTTTCTTATGATACAGAACCTTGAACTTTCCAATGCACCCTTGTCTTGTTGATAATTCTGGGATGAAATGAAACGCCAAACCTAAGGAACAAAATTAGTACTGTATGAATCCACGGTTGTTTATATATATAGTCTTTAGACAATCTTACTTCTCGGAGATAAATTCAAAATGAATGAATGAATGTTACGAATGCCGAATAACTTGGAAATATGGCTGGTTTCAAAGACTCGATTTGGCAACATCCGTCGTATCCTGGCAACACTACCACTCGACTGTTTGTTGCTTCATTCTCGGAGATAAATTCAAAAATGATATTGAATGAATAGTTAGACATGCCGAATAACTTGGAAATATGGCTGGTTTCAAAGACTCGATTTGGCAACATCCGTCGTATCCTGGCAACACTACCACTCGACTGTTTGTTGCTAGGTAGTTCCTTGCATCGTGTGTTTAAGTGCAGTCATGGTGTTTGGCTTGTCTCACTTTTATTCTTGCATTCACCACTTCACTGCACACTAGTGTTTTTGTTTTTTTTTTTTTTTTTTTTTTTTTTTTTTTTTTTTTTTTTTTTTTTTTTTTTTTTTTTTTTTTTTTTTTAAGTGACTTACCGGAAATTACAGTGTGCTTAGTTAACTCCAGGCATTATGGGGTAGTGAAACAAAGTTTTATTATCATGCTTCTCGTTCGAACATTTCTAATTGGTCTCTCAGTTACTTACGAAATGTATTTATTCATTTATTTTCATTGGATGCGAATGGCAATTCAGGTAAATATTTGCAAAGCCTATTCTTTGTCTGTATGTCTTTCGCTTTTTATCATCAATAAAACATGAACAAGGTATGGCAAAAAATGTTAAAATTGTGTTTGGATTTATCTTTATATCCATCCACATCGGACTGCATCGATGTGGATGATGTGATAAGCAATAAGAAATGATAATGATAGTGTTAATAATATCGATAACAGCACTGATGAGCATAATTATAATAATAATGATAGTGATGTTAAAAAGAATGCAAATAATAATAATTGGAAAAGAAGATAGTAATAGTAACAGTATAATAGTGATAACGATAACTATAATGATCGTAATGATACTGATAATTATAGAAATGATATTGATGATAATAATAATGATAGACATAATAATGAAAATGATACTAATACCAGTGATAATAACAATAATAAAAATAATGACAGTAATCATGGTAATAATGATAATGATGATAAAGATGATAATTATGACAAAAATAGTAACAATAATGGTGGTACTAGTATAATAATGTGTTTATTTGTGATTAGTAAGGTATAGTAATTATAACCAATAGCAATGGTGATGAATCGAATAGTTCACACGACTCCCATGATAATGATGATTGAAAGTAATGATAATTACGTTAATGATTACAATATTGATGGTGATATTGATAATCTTGATAATCATAATGATGATATGTGGATGATAATGATTATGATAACATTAATGATAAGAATGTTAACAGTAATATTAATAATGATAATGATATAGCAATGATAATAATATAGCAATGATAATGATGGTAACAAATAGGATAATAATAATGATAATGATAATGATGGTAACAAAGATGATAATTATAAGAAGACAATAATGGTAATGATGTTTATGATCACAATAGCAATCAATAATCATAATTGTAATGATAATGATATTAATGATAATAGTATTAATGATTATAATAATATTAATAGCTATGAACATAATGGTAATGATACCAATAATAATGGTTTAAATAATGATAATGACAATAATGATATTAAAGTAACCAATAATAACAGTGATAATTACAATAATAATAGCAATACTAGTAATGATAATAACAATTATAGTAATCATAATAAAAGCAATTAAAACAATAATAACATATTGATGATAATGATGGTAGTGATATGATATATAATATTATATAATAACAACAAATACAACTACTGCTACTCATAATGATGATAATGATAATGATAATGACGATATTGATGAACAAACAAAAATAACATTAATTACAATGATAATGAGGATCATAATGATGAATGGGATAATGATGATAGTAATAGTAATAGTGATAATGATGATATT
>NW_028234425.1:19656808-19659308 GCF_977035675.1 Penaeus japonicus | reverse complement strand
CATCAAGGCGTTGTGGTATGTTCCATGCTAATTTCTTCCATTTTTTTTTTCTATTATTGGATTTTAGTGATTGGCCGTGTGATGCAATCTTTTCCTTAATCCACTGCCTTCCTCCTAGGACATTGAGGAGACAGACATCTCTGGTGTTTGCACGACCCACTACAATGCTACAGTAGAGGGCAACGTTATCACCATTGACAAGGTCAAGGACTTGGCTTCTTGCACTCAGCGACCTGACTTTGCAACCTTCATCCCCTCTTCCGGATACATCAGTGACTCACCAGTCCAGAGCCTCCCAATCTTTAGGAGCACAAGCATGTGTCACCAAAGGGTAGAGGAAGGCCTTCTCAAGACGGCAGAGTGTGACGAGACCCATGTGTTCCGTCCCTTCTCCAGTGAAAAGGGAGGAGCTGTCACAACTGCTAAGACCACCATGATCCTTATGTCTCAGGAACGACCATCGCCTATTGCAGGTGAGTATGCATGGGAAACCTTCATGCGCCATTTACTGTACACATTATTAATTCCATCAATACAATGCTTGGCCATTACTACAAGTCTCTACCAGGATTCTTATTTTGCAGATTTTGACTTCAACCGCAATACACTGGCATTCGAGCACACGGTCACCCCTGAAGCTCAGCTTGAAGCAGTTGAGCAGATCTTGAGCAACCTGGAGATTGCTTCTCACAGTGAAGTCCTCCCTGAGGTTCCTTCACTATTTGCCAAACTCGTATCATCACTCAAGGAGCTAAATTATCCTCAGCTCAACACTATTTATAACAATGTCAAAGAAACTCCCACACGGAAATTCATGGTCGATGCAATGCCACTAGTTGGAACTGCTGCTTCTTTTGGTGTGGTTAGAGACATGTTCATCAATGGAGACATCACAGAATCCGAGGCTGATGTGTTCTTCACTTCACTGGCTTTCTTCAAGAACCCAACAGCAGAAATGTTTACTGCTCTTGCTGTTAGTATACACAAAACTTAGAAGTACAACACTGTTTATCCTGATAATGTTTATACATATTGATAGTTGATAATATCTTTTGTAGTAGCACATGTATATATTCTCTTATCAGTCCAACTTATATACATATCACCTACCACTTTTACAGCCTTTACTTGAGGACAACCCAAGCCAAAAAGCAATGTTGGGAACATCTGCTCTCATCAATACCTTCTGCAAAACTCATGAAGACTGTGCTGCCGATTCCAGTGTGCAACAAGTTATTCGTCGAATCGAGACACAACTTGGGTCTGGCTGCCGCACAGTGAATGAAGAAGAGAAATTGAGGGTGCTTGTCGCTCTCAAAGCACTCGGCAATGCTGGTCGATGGGTTAATGCTAACTCAGTCCTAAGACGATGCTATACTGAAGATAACGACATGGAAGTGCGAGTGGCTGCTATTGAGGCATGGAGACACACTCCATGTGACTATGACCGATCTCACCTTTTGGCTGCTTTCCAAGATGAGACTCAGGACACAGAGGTTCGCATTGCTGCCTACCTTGCTCTCATGACTTGTCCTACACCAGACCTCATCAACACCATAAAGGACCGTCTCACCTCAGAAGGTGTCAACCAGGTTGGCTCCTTCATCTGGACTCATATGACCAACATGCAGGAATCAGCTGCTCCGGAAAAACAGTGGGTACGTCAAATGATTGGCGAGGAACTTCTTCAGAAAAAGTTCAGCACTGAAGCCCTCAAGTTTTCTCGCAACTATGAATCCTCTTTCTTCATGAATGAAATTAACACTGGGGCCACAGTTGAGAGCAATGTCATCTTCTCCAGCAAGTCTTACCTGCCACGTTCTGCAATGCTTAACCTCACTCTCGACCTCTTTGGACAGTCTATCAACTTCTTTGAAGTAGGTGGCAGAATTGAAGGTTTTGAAGCTTACATCGAACGCTTCTTTGGTCCCAGAGGATACTATCCAGAAGAGACCATTGAAAGCATCCTGAGGAACATGCGACAGAACAGTGATGCTGATGCCACCACCTTAGAAGGTTTCCTTGACAAGATTACAGACGAACCAGAGGGATCCTACTACCTCCGTGTCTTTGGCAATGAGCTTCATTATCACCACTTCCAAGGACTTGAAAACCTCATCCAAACATCCGGTGCTTCCAACCCACTGGAATTCTTGATGGATCTGGCCCGTCAGGGAGATGTTGATTACACAAAATCTTACCAGCTAATGGACACTCACCACACCATTCCAACTGTAACTGGCTTACCTGTCACTCTCACCGCAAAGGGAACAGCTACCCTTGGTCTGAAGATGAATGGTAACTTTAAGGCTCATAGTCTCAAAAATATAAACATTGAGGGACACCTTCATCCTTCTGCTGCAGTTCATATTGACGGCCTCATGCTTGTCGATGCCCATGTGACTCGCACAGGATTGAAGATGTCTTCCAACCTTCATACTTCCACTTTCCTTGATGGCAAACTTCAGATTAAGGGTGGTAAACTGGTTGATATTGCCTT
>NW_028234425.1:19644308-19651808 GCF_977035675.1 Penaeus japonicus | reverse complement strand
GTGGATCTTGGTGATGTGCATGACGTCACTCTTGTCTTCAAGGTTGACACCCCTGTTTCTTCAATCCCAGAGCTCAATGCCAATCTCAAATACTCTTTGAGTGGAGAAAGTCTCAATGTAATTACTGAAGGAAAAATTGGGGAGAAGAAAATCATGTTTAATGTAAGCGGCCAAAGGACTGTCAGTGGCGACACTACCGACATTTCTGGTGACATGCGTTTCATCACTCCCTTCACCTATCCTCTAACAGCAACCCTCAAGCACACACATGACATGGAGCAATTTACTTCACAGTTTGAGATGACGAGGATCTGGTCAACATATGGCAGTGTCAAGGTCCATGCTCAAGGACACATGATCTCCAAGAATGACGCAGAATTCAAAGTTGATGTTTCCAGTCCAGTAAATAAGGGGTCCATCTCCTTCAAGCACAGTGTTACCAACACTAAGATGGATTCCTCAGTTGATGTCACTTTCAATTCTGAACGTATTCATGTATCTGTAGGTGGTCTTCTAGACGTGTCTAGGAGCCTAGCAAACATTGAGGCTAGTGTTACTTCCACCTTCAATGGCCTAGATGATGTAAAAGTCAGCATCGATAGCAAGAAGGATGGCTACACAAGAACTTCCAACATAATCCTCATGAAGGGCACGAGATCTGTCGTTATTGATCATACCATTACCTTCGATGATTGGCTTAATTGGGAAAATTCCTTTATTGTAAATGGAGTCTACAAATTAGACAACAAACAGACGCATATTGGCTCTCTGTACAAGCACCAACTGGAGTACATGTGGGATAGCCAACTTGTACAATTTGAAGGAACCTTTGACAAGAAGATCTCTGGAAATTCCCGTGAGATTGATGCCCATATCTCCCTTTCCACTCCTTGGACTGAAGACATGAAACTTGATTTACACCACCAAGATGATGGCGTTGAATACAAACCAACACTAATCTTTGAGTACAGGCCAGGAATGAAGATTGAAATTGCCTCTGTTCTGAAGTATGATTCATCTTTCTTCTACACTGCATCCACTCTTACAACACCATTCTGGCAGCCACTGGGTTACAAACTCAATGTTGACTTCCAGCCAAGACGTACTGCCACTCTTGTTTTAACCCGGGGGGCCAACAGAACAACTATTGACATCACAGGTAACTGGGAACAAGGAAAGTTAGAAGGTGAGGTGCATATCGATTCTACATACCTTTCCAAACCAGTTTCTCTGGAAGTGATTTATGATATCATCTCAGCCGAAAAGAAAGTGAATTTGGCGCTTAATTTTGACAAGCGGTATGAGATAAAAGGAGCCATTTCTGGTCACCTGAAAGAAGCTAAATGGTCTTTCACAACTGAACTTCCTTTTGAAGCAGTACAGAAACTTGGTTTCAGTGGTGAGTACCATATTGAAGCCATGCCTTTCACTGCCAATACAGTTTTCATTTTCAACACTCAGACATACCAGGTAAATGGCAAGATCAATACAGATGAATTCCAAATCAACATGGATTTAAATGGCAAAACAGGGAGCTTGGTCAGCAGCTGGAACTACCAGGAAAGCTATGCTGATGTTCAAATCAAATTCCAGTCACCATTTACAGCACTAGACAACATGTCAGTCTCAGGAATGTATGACTTCCGTAGTGAAAAGAAGGTGACCCTTCAGATGACTCGTAACTCAGAGGAAATCAACCTGTCTGGAAGACTTGAAGGATCAACCATTGTTTTTGAAGGCACAACTCCATTCAGTGGATGGGAATCCCTTAATGCCTCTTTCTTTATTTCCAGTTCTGCTGTTAAAGCCTTTGTGTCCAGGAATGACCGTAAGATTGAGGTTACAGGAACACTGCATATCAGGAATGTCAAAGGAAAGATAAATCTCGTCATCAATACTCCATATACTGGTTTTGAAACTATTTCTGTTGACACAAGCTACAGTTTCCAAGGCCAAGTGAAAACCGTGGAATTCGAAGCCAAATACGGCTCACAAGAATTCTCCCTAAAGGGAGATATCAAGACAAACAATATCCTAGCTCCAGAGATGACTCTCAATATCATTACTCCATTTGAAGCTGTGAAGACTCTTGGTGGAGAAGCTCACTGGGACCTGAGAAACCTTGTCAAGACTGCCGAAGTAAAGGCTTTCCGCAATGATCGCCACTACCACTGGCAGTTAGAGGCAGCTGCTGATAGTCCCCTAAAGGGTTATGCCAAGTCCAAAATCACAACTCCCATTGTTGGATGGACAACCGTCAGTGTGGAAGGAAGCTTTGATTTTACCTCCATGCCTTACAAGGCACTTTATACTTACAACAAAGAAGGAGTTATTAGCACATTTGAAGTACAAGTCAGTGTGACAGAAAATGCGGTTTCTGGTGAAATTACAACACCTATCTCTGGATGGGAGACCATTGCTCTAAATGGTGACTACTCTCTGGTTAACAATCTTTTATCTGGAAATGTGGAGATAACCAAAGGCTCTGAAAAATATCACTTGAATGGCGATGTTGCTTTCAATACTCAGAAGCCAAAATTGAATATTGCTATCAGGACACCCCTAACGAATGCAGCTAATGTTGAGCTGGCTCTTGACGCTAATCTGGTCGATACAGAAAAGTATTTCCACATTATCTTCAAAAGGAATGACATTACTTACTCTGCAGATTTCACTGGTCAAATGATCTATAAGGCAGGATCCATGAAGCTACATACAACTTCACCAATTCCAGGTTTTACAACTCTGGATGTTGATGCCAAATATGACTTCACTGGAGATGTAAAAACTGCTGAAGCTAATCTTATGAAGGAAGGAAATAACCAGCATGTCTCCCTGACTTCCACAGTCAACGATAATAATTTCCATGTTGAAATTGAAACACCTTTTGTTGGATTTGAAACTGTGAAGATGGACGGTGACTATACTTACCTCAACAACAAGCACAGTATCTCAGCTTCATTTGAAAAGAAGAATGAGAAGTATGACTTCCATGCTGAGATTTCACTCAATACCAACTCTGTTACCTTATCATTGTCAACCCCAATAACAGATATTAAGCATATTGTCATTAGTGGAAATTACCAAGTTACTGAGAATGGAATGGAATGTTCTCTTGTTGTTGAGAAAAACCAGGATAAGTTTGAGTTTAATGCTCGTGGATATTTTACACCCAAGAAATCAGACCTCCACCTCTCCCTAGAGGTGCCGGTAGAAGGTTGGAGAAAGATTGAACTGGATACTCATTATGATATTATCTCTGACAAGAAATCTGCCGAGATCTCTTTCCAAAGAGACTCATTGGTGAAAAAGCTGTATGTTGAAGGAAGCTATAATCTGAATTATGGATCTTTCAAGATTATAACTCCAGTTGAAGACTTCAGAGTCCTAGGTGCTGAATATACACTAAAGCTTGATGAATACAACAAGAAATTGGATGCTTCTGTAAAGATCAGTCAAAATTCAAATGAATGGACTTTCGAGGCACATGGACAATACAGTGACAATAGTATTGTTATTAGATTCCAGACACCGTTTGAGGGCTTTGACACTATTGCTGTAGAAGGAAATCTAAACTATGGAAACAGATCTGGACAAGGTTTCATTCAGTTTGGATCCTATAAGTTTACTACCAGCATTTCCTATGCAATCGACAATATGTCCTTTGAGCTGGCAACACCCTTTGATGTAATCAAGACTGTATCACTCTCAGCCAGGTACAGCTGGACGACAAGCCAAAAAGATGCTACCTTGAACATCACTTATAATGACAAGAACTTTGTACTCACCAGTTCTCTTCGGCTTTCTGGAAGAGCCTCAGACATCACCTTCCAGGCTACAACTCCTTTCAGAGGTTTCCAGAACACTTCCATTGAAATTAAGTATGACATGGCTAATAGAGAGGAGCTACTTGCATCTCGTGTCAGTGTAGATGATCATAGTTATAACTTCGTTTTAGGTGGATACATTGAAGACAAAGTAGCCATGCTCAAGTTGGAACTTAACTCTCCTTTCAGTGGTTGGACTGATGCCAAGTTTGTGGCTAAAATTGATCTTTCTAATGAAGATAAGAACTTAGAAATCACCCTCGAGAAAGAAGGGGACGTTAAAGCTATTGCAGTTTCTGGCAAGTTCATTGGTAGCACACTGGACTTCAATCTGCGAACTCCCTTCACAGGCCTAAATAACTTCAGTGTATTTGGCTCTCTCAACAGGTCCAAGAGGTCTCTTGAAATGAGAATGATGAATGATGCAGGACAAGCATCTTTGGCAGGCAATTTCAACTCCCTCAGATTCAATATGAAGACTCCATTCGAAAGAGCAGAGCAGGTCTCTTGGGAGATCACCAAGACTGGTGATGGCTCCTACAAGGCTGAATGGAAGAGGAATGATAATTATGCTACACTTACAATAGAAAAGGATGGAAAGAAAAATGCCTTTGAAGTGAATGTGAAAAGCGAGTTTCAGGGATGGGAGATCTTGGCTCTCACTGGAAGACTGGATGAGGAGACACGGCAGGCCTACCTCAGTGGATCCATTAATGAACAGAAGATCACTGTCTCTGGATCAGGTTCCTTTAGTAGCAAAATCAAATACACCATGACGATTGAAACTCCCTACGAAAATTACAGGGTTGTAAACGTGAAACTTGATTATTTAAAGAGAAGGGACACAATTAAACTAGAGGCTTCTTCATCCTCTTCCAATTTCCACCTTCTGTGGTCACGATCGGGGGCGGGTATTGAAGCTCACCTCCTTGTACCTAATTCAGAGCAGGACACTGAAATTTCCATCAATCTTGCCCCTACAAATGGAAAAATCTCCATAACTTCACGATTTGAGGCTATCAGGAACTATCTCCAGGAATACCATGTTAACCTGGGTCAAACTGTGATCACAGCTGACCATAGTATCAAGCTGAATGATCATGAGGTTTTCAAGATGGAATTTGAGAGGAATGCTGCTGAGCAGAAGGGTCATGTAGAGATCCATATTGATGTAGCTGACCGCCACACAACCATTCATTTCCATCGTGAAGGCTTTAACAAGCTTAATTTCCTCTTTAAGCGTGAACTACCCCAGTATGGTGAGAAGCACTTCAAAATTGATATTACTGGATCAGGGTCACTACCACAAAAGGGTGCACTTGACATCGTTGTCGAAAACACCTTCCGTGAACCAGCTAGGACCATCAATGCACGTGTTGAAGTAGACAGGACTGGCGCTCGAAAGAAAATCAAGCTGGAGGTTATTCCTCGACCAATGAGACTATATGTTTTCAACCTTGAATATGATGCAGACCTTCAAAGCCCAAGACACGGAGATTTCACTTTGAATATTACAACTCCAAACAGGCGAGCAGCTCCATGGCAAAATATGTCTGGAAATTGGAATGTTGAAAATCCAGATGATGCTACAATAACCTTCACAGTTGGCAATGTTACTTATAATGCCAGAGGCAAGCTTACTCTTCGGGAATCCACCATGATACTTTCTTCCACAAATCCTTCAGTAGAGAACATTTATCTCCAGTGGAAGTTTGAACGAAATGGCATCAGTAGAGATTACTTCCTTAAGCTTGGCCGTGAGTCCAAATACGGAATGCTCAAAATGAAAGGAACAATTCTTGATATTGCTCATGTAGATATTGAAGGAGGTTTCAAAGCCGGACCATTCATGCCAAATGAATTCCTGTTTACCTCCAAGTGGGACAAGTCCAATGGAGTAGTCACTGGAGGTGGAACATTTGATTATGGAAGCTATCATGGTTCTCATCGTCTGGAAAAGTTTGAACGAAATGCAGAAGCAAGATCAGCATCCTTTGAATGGTCAGCAAGCTCAAACATTCCTCGATACAACTCTGTCTCAGTTTCTGGAAATTATGACTTTGACCACAAAGTGGTTATCTTGGTCCTTGTAAATGCTGATGGTAGAGAATCCAAAGTTGACATCAACATCGCTGATATCAACCCCACACAATCTCGTAATACAGCAATGATTTCTATCCCACTCCTAGGCCCAACATTTGAAAGAACCCAATTCACTCTCAGTCATGACTTTAGCCATCCAAATCGGAAATCTGTCTCAGCCATTGCCAAGTTTGGTCGTACAGAGTCCTATATCAATGCCAAGTGGAACCGAAGTGATGGTTTTGAAACTCTGGAAGGAAATGTAGAAGCCAAGTCCAGATTCCTTGGAGACATTCTAATGAACCTCAAATATGACATGTCCAATATTGCAAATGCTCATGCTGAAGTCGAGTATTCAAGAACAACAACAGATGGTGATAAAAAGGAATTCAAACTAAACTGGACAAGGAAGTCTACTGATGATCATCTTGAAAATGAAATAATCTTTGACTCCAATTTTGATAGCCTGTCACACGCACGTGCATATGCCAATGCTGAGTATGGTAGTAATTTCAAATTGTTGTCTGGACTGGACTGGAATGACAAGAAAATTGGTCTTGCCCTCGAAGTTCGCAAAAATAAGGTTTCAGGAAAACTTACTACCCCATTTGAAGGCTTTGAAGCAATAGAAGTTAACCTGCAGTATAAGCTTACTGGAAAGGACAAGACAGTTACAGCAACATATGAACGTGGAGATAGGAAGGTTAACCTCAATATGGAGATGAGCACAAAGAATAAAAAAGCAGGTTCCTTTAAGGTCGACCTCAGCACTCCTTTTGAGATCGTTAAAACCCTTCACATTGATGGTCAGTATCAAAATAAAATAGCTCAAGTCAATTATCAGAGAAATGATATTCAAATGAGTTTCAGTGGAAAGGCTGACATCAAGGCAAAGAAGGCTGCTTTTGACATAACCTTTACACCTCCAAGTGGACAAAATATCAGGATTGCTGCCTCATATGATGTACAAGACTTCATTGATGGTACAGGAACCGCTGAGAAAGAACTAGCTAGTCTTTCACTAGAATTCGAAGGCAACTCAGTAGACTTCAGCCTTCACGGTTTCCGCAATGCTGACAGACTTTACGTGATGGTTCATGGGACTTCCTCCTTTGCAGCATTGAAGATGTTCCATCTCAAATTAGATTCTGAACTAAATACTCAGTCTCGAGATGGCACTTTTGAACTGACATTCAATGATTTCAAATTTAATGTGAGTAATCACTTTGAGAGGCGAGAAAACAATGGTTACTACTTTAGAAGCAAGATTGAATCCACACTTACTCCACTACCAGCATTGATTATTGGTCTTGGGCGTGAGGGTGAAGAACGCATTGTAACCATTGGTTATGGAGATGACAAGGAGATTACCTTCTCTATAAAAGGCAAGAACAACTTCCTCTCTGGATTCTCTGGTAAGGTTGATGTTCCCTCTTTAAATTATGAAGGGGTAGAATATGATGTGAGTTACAGCTTCCCAGGTGATAACCACCTCCAGATTCACGTTGAGATTGACTTAAACGGCAATGGAAATGAGGTGGAGGCAACATTCCTCCTCGATTCAGAAGGTATCAAGGCACGCTTGACATCG
>NW_028234425.1:19624308-19634308 GCF_977035675.1 Penaeus japonicus | reverse complement strand
ATATATAATTTAATCGATATAAACACATACATATACATTATACATATATAATATATAATATATATATAGGTAATATATATAATATTATATATATAACAACACACACATATGTGATAATTCGTAAGGTGGAATAATATATATATATATATATATTATATATATAATATAAAGAGATATATAATATATTATATTATAAACATATATAATAGATATATATATATATATATTGTATATATGTATATAATAAATATATACATATTGATTGGATATATACCATATATATATATACAGATAGATATATATATGAATATATATATATAATATATATATATACATCTTATATATATATATATAAATAGAGGAGAGAGAGTAGAGAGAGAGAGAGAGAGAGAGAGAGAGAGAGACAGACAGACCGACAGACAGACCGAGAAGAAGAGAGAGAGATATTAAAAAACGGAAAAAAGAAAAATAATAATAAAATAAAATAATATATATATATATATTTTATATATATATAATTGTAAATATATAAACATATATATATGTTATTATGTATACATAGATACATACAACAGCACACACACACACACTAATCACACACACAACACAGCACACACACACACATATAAATATAAATATATATATATATATATATATATAAATATATATATAAAAGATATATATATAGTTAAATGTATATATATATATATATATAATATATATATATAAGAATATATATATATATATATATATATATATACTATATTATAATATATATATATATATATATAGAGATATATTTATAATAGGTATATATATATATAGATATATATATATATATATTGATATATATATATATATTTAAATGTATTATATTTTATATATACTCTGTATCTATTAGTTATAATATAATATATATATATATATATATATATTTATGTTATATCTCTATATCTATATATATATATATATTTTCATTATATTTATCTATTATCTATCTATCTATCTATTAATACTAAATCTAGATCCATATCTATATTATCTATCTATATATCTATATTATATGTTCTATATAGAATCTATCTTGTCGATAAGAGTGTATATATATATATATATATATAAGATTCTATATAATATATCTTTGAATATATATAATATGAATTGTATTTCACACACTATGTATATATATACTATAGATAATATTATATATTATAATAACATATATAAACTATATATATATGTAAACTAATAAACATTAATATATATGTATATCCTTCCATATATATACACATACATATATATATAGTATACACACAATACACTCATACACACACACACAACACACACACATATATTATATTATATATATATATAGATATATAATATATATATTAGACTATTACTACATGATGAACATATATATATATATATATATATATATTGTGTTTAATAAGTATATATATAATTATGCGTGTCGTGTGTGTGTGTGTGTCGTGTGTGATTCCTGTCTGTGTGTGTGTGTGTGCGTTGTTTTGTGGATATATTCGTGTAGTTTGTGTGTGTTGTGTGTGTGGCATAGTGGGGTTTTTATCTTGCCCATATGTTTATATGTATAATATATATGATGTATATAGAGTATACACACCCCTAATATATATATATATACTATATATATTTATATATATATATAAAAAAACAACAATTATATATATATATGTAATTACATAAATTGTATTCGTATATGGTATTAGAAATGTATTTATATTGATATGTATTCGCGACTATGATATTATAAATATATATATATAATATATCTACATATAGATATACTCTATATATTTATACATAATATATATATATATATATATATATTATATATATATATATATACTAGCCCAGCTCAAATACATATGTATATATATATATATCTAGATATATATAATTATTATTATTACATTACTACATAAATATGAGATCTATCTATAGATACTAACTATATTATATTCCTTTATGATAATATATATATACTTGAATATTCCTTATTATATATATATAAAATATATATATATATATTCACTCATATATATATATATATAATATATATATATATATATGAATTATCTTATGCAGTGTGTGTGTTGTGTGTGTGTCGTGTGGTGTGTGTGTGTGTGTGTGTGTGTGTGTGTGTGTGTGTGTGTGGTGTGTGTGTGTGTTTGTATATACATGGATATATATCTATGTATATATCGTATGTATAGTCGTTTATCTGCCATATTATATATATATATATATATATATATATATCTTTATAATTTATATATATATATAATTTTTAAAAGAATTTATGTCTATAATATATATAAGATGTTTATATATATATATGTTATTATAATAGAAACTGTATAATAATATATATATATATTATTTATATGTAATATATATGATATAATATAATATATATATGTATGTATATATATATCATATAATATATATATATTGACTATACGTATATATATATACGCATATATATATATATTGAATATATTCTGGGTCACTCGTTTTATTTATATGAATTATCCCTTAATGTTTTGATTTTAGGAACATGAGAGATGTACGATATTTACGTCATTTCCATTTATCTCCTAGTTTCTTACGTTCCTTTAGTTTTTAATTATTTTGATGAAGAATGTTAAACGTATAAAAACATTGAATTTTAATATGATGGCAAGCTAAGGAATCCCAATGTTAGACAGTAGTATTGCTTCAGAAAATCTAACATAACGTTAGGTAACTTTTAACTCCCAGTTTCGCTTTGTAAACTAAGCATTGGACTTTGCAAATTATCTAGCTTACACTAAATATTAGCAATTGAAGGAAACCTGTAGAATGGCAGAAAACACAACGAAGTTTTTATTTAAAAAGAGAACAAGTCGGCCAGGAGGAGGAGTTAGAAAAAGGAAAGTTAGCAGTGACGAAAGTAAGTCGGACTGGTGTCAGATCTGCCGATCTATTAAAAATCTGAAATGCTATATTACTCCATGTAATCGAGACATGCATTTAGCCTTTACTTCTCTTATATAATGGATACATTCTGCGATCCTTAACCCCCTATACCCCATAATATGTGCCCTGATATTAGAGGAGGGCATGCGGTAGATCAGGGAATTTGTTAGGTAATATGTGAATAAATTGCATTGATATATGACACAAATGTACCTTAGATTGATCATATATCTGTCAGCTGTAAGATAAAGATGTAAAAGATGTAATTTTTTTTATGATTTTAACTGCATGGCATACAGTCTGGACTGTGATGTGGTTGCCATGGCACAAAGCAATTTTTGACCAACCTAACCTTATCTATTTTAGAAGTTAGTTTACTTAACAATTTCCCTGATCTACTCTATACCTTCCACTTCTATTGGGGCCCATATTGCGGGGTATATGGGGATAATCGCAAATTATGCCTACTATATATAAGTAGTAGAGGCTGAAAAGAATCCATCAATACCACTTTTATGGTATTTAGAATGAGGCTTATTTAGAAAATTTATCTTCATAATATTTTTGTTACTAAATCCTGCACAAGGTGTACCAATGGATTCCTCTCACCCTCTACTATTATAAGGTGGATATAATCTACAGTTTTTCCTCTCTATACCCCAATCTGGGCCCTAATAGCAGGGCGGAGCGTGAAGTAGATCAGGAAAATTGCAGGGTAATATATGAATAAATTGAATTGATATATGCCACAAATATACCATAGTTCTAGAGTGTTTTCTTATGATGTTTTTATGCTGTGTTTTAAATGAAATTGATGGTCATTTCTTTTGAAAATGAATTCATCTTGGTAGGCCTCCCCGGTTTATTAACCCATTGCGGACGGGTGTCATGATATACATGACGTAGGAGCTTTGGCCTGACGACGGGCGTCATGACATTCGGGGATTTTTTATCACTATGCTATTTTATTTTGCTATGAAAAAGGAATGAGTGATGATGGCTACTGCAGTCACAATTACTATAATTACCATAATATTGTCCTAGCTTAACCCATTCCCGACGGGGGAATTCTAGCCTTGAATGTCCAAATGCCGGGGCGTTCGAATTATTAGGCCTAAATCAATTGAATGGCCGGCACAATACTGTGCCGCCCGGCAACTGGGCTTTTGAATGCGCGGTACACATGCTGTACCACCCGTCCTGTGTGGGTTAACGTCCAAAACCTAGATGGCACCACTTTTTCCTAGCACCAGCAGGAGAGAGAGCCTTGAATAGCACCCATCCACGGTCTTTAGCAAGCACCATCATTATAGAGCACAGGTTTCATTCCTCTTCCCTACCTCTTCTTGTTATCTTTATTGTAGTGGGTTATATGTTTCGTATTCGTTCATGACAGCACAAAAATACGAAAAAATAAAGTTGCCTTTTGTCCTCTCATAAAACAGCAATACTTCTATCACATTGAGTATAAAGAAAATAAGTGCTAAAGGCTGTGATATGCTATGCTATGCTCCCTTACACTGGAGTACCAAAGCAGAAGGCACTGGTGCTTGTTTGGGGACAATATAGCAAATCTATTCACATCTCCAACAGATTAATGACCAGTTCATTTGTATAGGTCTGATGATTTGAAACTCCAATATATCATTCTGTATCATCAAAACTAAAGAAAAAATTGGTACTGTGGTAGTTTTACCACAGAAAATAGCTTTTCATCTATGACATTTTTTCCGCAAATTGAAAATAAATAAATTATTTGATACAGATATATAATACTGTCAGCAATTCCTTCAATCTTATTCCTGTATTCATAAACATTTGACTGACATGCTTTTGTTTTCCCATATGTGCACTTGTTTGGAAAAGAGCCATCTATTAGAAAAAAACAAATTAAGGATGTTCAGTCTGTCTACAGACAAAATTCAAGGAAGACTAATGATAGATCAACAGGCAAATCATAATGGTTTTGTGTTCCTTATTATTTCAATTCCACAAAGCTCAACTACTTGAGCCAGTTTATAGTCAGTTGCTTATTTGCAAAAATATGTGTATTTGCAGTATTAATTTCTGTCAGGGATATACACTGGTGACACACTGGTGCTGTAGTGATTAGGAGTGGAAGTAATCAGAATCATTGTATCCACATTAAATAAGTAACCACATCTTTTGCATTCTTATTTTTCAGTAGACAGACATATATCCCATTTTATGAGATTTGTGGCACCCCCTCACCTAAAAATCCCAATTTCCAATGGGTTCCTCAAACTTATTGGAGAGGGATGTTAGGGGTTGCTAGCTCTGAAACTGAAGAAGTGCAGAGAAAATAAATGATGGATTCATTATAATCTCAGCTAAATAGAGGACATACTATTGATTTTGCCTGTGAAAGTATCATAGTCATAATAAAAAATAAATTACCAAATTTTCTTTTGACAATACTGGCGATTTTAACCATTAACCCATTGCAGACGGGGATAAATTTGCTTGCCCAGCCTCCAGGATAGGTTTTATTTTAAAGAGAGACTGCTTGAAGCAATATAATTTGAATCTTCCCACTCTCTTTCAATCATTCATTGTAAATCTACTGTAGAGTGTTTTTTGTGTTTTATTTTTTTGTGTGTTTTATTGAGTTTAGAGACATATGTGCCATATGACAGGTTCTATCAGTGCTGCTGTAGACTAAAATTATAGTATATTATCCATATTAACTCATTATTTTCTTTATACTCAGTGTGATAGAAGTATTGCTGTTTTATGGGAGGACAAAAGGCAACTTTATTTTTTCATATTTTTGTGCTGTCATGAACGAATACGAAACATATAACCCACTACAATAAAGATAACAAGAAGAGGTAGGGAAGAGGAATGAAACCTGTGCTTGTGACTGTGAGTGCCACAGTGAAAGGCATCCATATTGGCACAGGAGCACATTTTAGACACTGGGTATGGATTGAGTCACCTTCCTCTTCTCATTTTGCCTGCACAACTTTCATCGGCGGTACTTTAGAGCAAGGGTTCGTCAACTTCGTGTGTGCCATCGCTCTATATAGACAGTGCTTGCTAGAGACCGTGGATGGGTGCCATTCAAGGCTCTCTCTCCTGCTGGTGCTAGGAAAAAGTGGTGCCATCTAGGTTTTGGACGTTAAGCTAGCACTATATTACGGTAATTATAGTAATTATGACTGTAGTAGCCATCATCACTCATTCCTTTTTCATAGTACAATTAAATAGCATAGTATTCCAAAATCCCCGAATGTCATGTACGTCATGACGCCCGTCGTCAGGCCAAAGCTCCTACGTCATGTATGTCATGACACCCATACGCAATGGGTTAAAAAGCATAAAGAGTTGGTAAAGAGGGAGGTGACCTTTCCAGAGCACTTTTTAACCCGTTGATGATGGTGTGTCACACCCGTGTGACATGGCAAATTACCTGATGATGGGGCGACACACCAGTGTGACATCCCTGACGCAATATTGCATAGGCCTGGCATAGGGGGTTGCCACTTCTCGCCGTGCCTGTCGGGATTGGGTTAATATTATATGTCATAGTTCCGTTTGTATATGCACATTGAATTGGTATATTCTGTTTTTTCTAGACTTAAAAAAAAGAAAACTTTTTGTTGCCCCCTAAAATAGGCTGAGTGAAAATCACTTTGTGTTTCGGGATATTGCTCTGCAGGAAGCTACACTTGCTTGTTATATTGTAAGCTGGAGTAAATAAGGCAAATATCTACTTTGTCCTGCTATTAATGCTCATTCTTGACAGGCTAAATGAATTTAGATTAGCAAAAAACAAAAGGAAACATTTAATATAGAAGGATGTATGACAATTAATTCAGAGTTACATGTATTTGGTAAGTCAATGAAGCTTTGTAATTCTTAGTACAAGGAGTTTATTTTGCCAATAGAAAGATATATGATGGATTGCTTACAATGTGTACTGTCTACTTACAGTGGCTTATGGAATACAGACAGTAGTGATGTTATTGGACCCAGTGTTTGGAAACATGAGTTAATCTTGAAATGATGATTGTGTTAACCCATTGGTCACAGTTTTGATAAAATATGTATACAGTCGGATGGCGGGTTTACATTGTCTGGCATGGTGCCATCTGCATATACAACTGGCTCTGCCTTGGCAGCAAATCATGCCATCCGCTGTCAATGGGTTAAGATTGAGAAAAGTTATCATTACGGCCATAAAGATCACATCTAACAACACTTTTATGTATAAAAAATAATATGGGAAATGAAGGTAAGATCACAATTGCTTATCAGTGAAACTATGCTTGTGCAGCCAAGTCACTCGTATCCCATTTGGCTTTTTCTCAACACTCCTGGCTAAGGTAAAAGTTCCTTTACAGCTATTTGTGCAGCATCAGGGTATATGTGTGTGTGCTTATGGGGTTTAATATATATTGAGACCATTCTTATGTTTTAAGTGTATTTCAAGGTGTGAGAAATGTTTATAAATAGGACAAGATAATTGAACTTGATTAATGCATTGTAAAGTTATATACATTTCATGTGTATGTATGTGAACCCACTCATTGATTTGCTAGGAACATTTGATTTGAACAGTCCCAAGTCGGGAAGAAATTGACAGCATATAAACACATGCAACCAAATGATGCATGAATATGATAAGAATGATCTTGAATAGGTAAATATTGCTAAAAATATCTAAAGTCATAACTGAACTAAGTGTACTACCCAGTGTTTTCTCTCTCTCTCTCTCTCTCTCTCTCTCTCTCTCTCTCTCTCTCTCTCTCTCTCTCTCTCTCTCTCTCTCTCTCTCTCTCTCTCTCTCTCTCTTTCTTCTTTTTTTTTTTTTTTTTTTTTTTTTTTTTCTCCAAGGGAGTGAGGTTCCTGGACTGAATTTGTTGTAGTATCTATCATTTTGGTATCATTAAAGACAAGGTGTACTTTATTGTAGAGTAAACCCTACTCAATAGATTTTTTTACTTTTATTTTCTTGTTTTTGACCCTTTGCAGATGGGGGATAGATTTACTTGCCCAGTCTCCACGATAGCTTTTATCTCAGAGCAAGGCAGCTTCATGTAACATATCTTGAATTTTCCCACTCTCAGGCACCCATTCTAAAACTAGAGTCATTTTTGTGTTTTAACCCAGTCACGACGGGGGCATTCCATCCTTGCATGTTACAATGCCGGGGCTCTCGAACACATAGGCCTAAATCAGTCGAATAAACGACGCCATAAGACGTCACCCAGCGAACGGGCCTTGAATGCTTGGTACCATAGTGTACCACCTGTCCAGAGAGGGTTAATTAAGTATTGCTGTTTTATGGGAGGACAAAAAGCCACTTTATTTTTTCATATTCGTGTACTGTCATGAGCGAATAAGAAACATATAACCATCCATAATGAAGATAACATGAAGAGGTAGGAAAGAGAGAGGAAAACCTGTCCTTATGACTGTGATTGCCACAGTAAAAGGCATCCCTACTGGCACAGAGGCACATTTTAGACACTGGGCATGATTTGAGTCATCTTCCTCTTCTCGTTCTGCTTGCACATCCTCTCTCTCTTGCTGGTGCCAGACGAAAGTGGTGCCATCTAAGTTTTGGATGGTAGGTGAAACCTATTTTGCTTAATATTATGGCAATTATGACTGCAATTGTCATTATCACTCACTCATTGCTCATAGCACAACAAAATAATAGTGATCCAAAGTACCAGAATGTCATGTAATGACGCCCGTCATCATGCCAAAGCTCCTGCATCATGTATTTTATGACACCCTTACACAATGGGTTAAGGAGGTGGTGGGTTCCTGGACTAAACTTGTAATATCTATCATTTTGGTATCATTAACCCATCCCCGACGGGGGAATTCTAGCCTTGAATGTCCAAATGCCGGGGCGTTCGAATTATTAGGCCTAAATCAATTGAATGGCTGGCACAATACTGTGCCGCCCGGCAACTGGGCTTTTGAATGCGCGGTACACATGCTGTACCACCCGTCTTGTGTGGGTTAAAACCAGAAAGACAAGATATAGTTCCTCATGAACTTTTAGAATCTTGACCTACCTGGTCATCCTGGGGATGACTAAGTGCTCTCCACACACATCTAAAGTTATGTGGTTGATAGTGTTAATATCTTGACTGAAAGTGATTTTCTTATTATTAGCATAGGAGCTACTAAATATTGGTACACAATAAGCTTATCAGTTGTATATAACTACTTTCTGAATAGCTGTATTTGTATCTGATCATATTGGGCAATCTTTTTACTTTATTAACATCTGTAGTTCTTTCTTTGTTATCTTTTCTTACATATGCAGTAATTACTCTTATAGCCTTTTTCTTGATTTTTAAAAACTCACTGTTTGATGTCCAATGTACCAAGAAGCAGTAGTTTTTTTTATGTCATTATTCTTGTTCATATTTTTAATTGTTTATTTTGATAGTCTACACTGCATAGCAGATGTTAATGTACTATATGTATATAGCACAGTTATTCTGTTTTACCTTTTAAAATTACTCAAACATATTGTTTCTGTTTTCATTCATCTTCCTTATGTTCTTCTCTAAATGATTTAACAGTCATACATGAACAGTAGAAGTGGTCCTACCATAGAAAACTAGCTCCATAAGTGGCCTGCTTTAACCCACTGTGGACAGGGCGCCTAACGACCTAACTGGTCATCAGGGCGGGCAGTCTACAGGTTTTCGCCGCCCTCTCAATCAATATTTTTCCATAAATCCATCATAAAATGTGGGTTTAGGCTGACTTTGGAACCCTGTAGATCTGGAGCTAATGCCATTACAGCCATAATACTTCATGACTGTGTGCGTGCTTCAACTGTGAGCAGATCCCGATGTTGCGTCATATACACATTGACTCTTGTCTTTTAGGCCTAATTGGTGCCGACATGTATGTCATGACACCTGTATGCAATGGGTTAAGTGAATTACAGATAAATCCCTTATATGTGGTGTATATATATCAAGATTACCTACTTTTGAAC
>NW_028234425.1:19606808-19619308 GCF_977035675.1 Penaeus japonicus | reverse complement strand
TGTGTTGGTGGGTGTGTGTGTGGTGTGGTGTGTGTGGTGTGTGTGTTGGGTGTGGGTGTGTGGGTTGGTGGGTGTGGGTGTGTGTGTGTGTGTGTGGTGTTTGTGTGTGTTGGTGTGTGTTGGTGTGGTGTGTGTGGTGTGTGTGGGTGTGGGTGTGTGTGTGGTGGTGTGTGGTGGGGTGTGGGGTTGTGTGGGGGTGTGTTGGGTTGTGGTGTGGTGTGTTGTGGTGTGTGTGTTGGTTGTGTGGGTTGTGTTTGTGGGTGTGTGTGGTGTTTTGTGTGTGTGTTGTGTGTGTGGTTGTGTGTTGTGTGTGGTGGTGTATGTGTGGTGTGTGTGTGTGGTGTGTGTGTTGGGGTGTGGTGTGTGTGGGTGGTGTGTTGGGGTGTGGTTGTGTGTGTGGTGGGTTGTGTGTGTGTTTGTGTGGGTTTGTTGTGTGTTGTGTGTGTTTGTGTTGGTTGTGGTGTGTGTTTGGGGTGTGTGGGTGTTTGTTGTGTTGTGTTGTGTGTGTGTGTGGGTGTGTTGTGTGTGGTGGGGTGGGTGTGGTGGTGGTGTGTGTGTGGTGTGTGTGGGGGGGAGGGGGTGTGTGTGTGTGTGTGTGTGTGTGTGTGTGTGTGTGGGTGTGTGTGTGTGTGTGTGGTTGTGGTGTGGGGTGTTGGTGTTGTGGTGTGTGTGTGTGTGTGGTGTGTGGTGTTGTGTGGGTGGGGGGGGGGGGGGGGGGGGGTGGGGGGGTGTGTGTGTGTGGGGGGGGGGGGTGGGTGTGGTGTGTGGGTGTGTGTTTGTGTTGTGGTGTTGTGTGTTGTGGGTGTTGTGTTTATGTGTGTGTGTGTGTGTTGTGGTGGGGTGTGGTGTGTTGGTGTGTGTGTGTGGGTGTGTGTGTGGGTGTGTGTGTGGTGGGGTGGGTGTGGGTGGGGTTGTGTGTGTTGGTGTGGTGGGTGTGTGTGTTGGTGTGTGTGTGTGTGTTGTGTGTGTGTGTGTGTGTGGGTGTGTGTGTGTGGTTGTGGGTGTGTGTTTGTGTGGTGTGTGTTGGTATTGGTGGTTGGTGTGTGTGGTTGTGTGTGTTGTGTGTGTGTGGTTGTGGTTGTGTTGTGTGGTGGGTGGTGTGGGTGTTGGGTTGGTGGTGTTGTGTGTGTGGGTGTGTGTGTGGTGTGGTGTGTGTGTGTTGTGTGTGTGTGTGTGTGTGGGGTGTGTGTTGTGGTGGTGTTGTGTGTGTGTGTGGTTGTGTGTGTGTTGGTGTGTGGTGTTTGTGTGGTGTGTGTGTGTGTGTTGGGTGTGTTGGTGTGGGGGTGTTGGTTGTGTGTGGTGGTGTGTGTGTGTGTTGTGTGGTTGTGGGGTGTGTTGTGTTGTGTGGGTGTGTGTGTGGGTGTTGGTGTGTGGGGTGGTTTGGTGTGTGTGTTGGGTGGTGTTGTGTGTGGTGTGTGTGAGGTGTGTGTGTGGGTGTGTGTGTTGGGTGGTGGGTGGTGTTGTTTTGGTGTGTGTGTGTGTTTTGGGTGTGTTGTGTTGTGGTGGGGTGTGTGTGTGGGGGTGTGTGTGGTGTGTTGTGTGTGTGGGTGTTGTGGTGGTGGGTGTTTGTGGTGTTGTGTGTGGGTGTGGGGGTGTGTTGGTGGGTGTGTGTGGGGTTTGTGGGTGTGTGTGTGTGGGTGTGTGGTTGTTTGTGTGTGGTGTGGGGGGGTGTTGTGTGGGTTGGGGGGGGTGTGGTGTGGTTGGGGGTGTGTGTGTTGTGTGGGTGTGTGTGTGTGGGTGTGTGTGGGGGTTTGGTGGGGTTGGTGTGTGTGGTTTGGTGGGTGTTGTGTTGGGGGGGTGGTGGTGTTGTGTGTGTGTGGTTGTTGTGGTGTTGTTGTGGGGGGGGGGGGGGGGGGGGGGGGGGGGGGGGGGGGGGGGGGGGGGGGGGGGGGGGGGGGGGGGGGGGGGGGGGGGGGGGGGGGGGGGGGGGGGGGGGGGGGGGGGGGGGGGGGGGGGGGGGGGGGGGGGGGGGGGGGGGGGGGGGGGGGGGGGGGGGGGGGGGGGGGGGGGGGGGGTGGGGGGGGGGGGGGGGGGGGGGGGGGGGGGGGTGGGGGGGGGGGGGGGGGGGGGGGGGGGGGGGGGGGGGGGGGGGGGGGGGGGGGGGGGGGGGGGGGGGGGGGTGGGGGGGGGGGGGGGGGGGGGGGGGGGGGGTGGGGGGGGGGGGGGGGGGGGGGGGGGGGGGGGGGGGGGGGGGGGGGGGGGGGGTGGGTTGTGTGGGTGTGTGTGTTGGGTGATTGTGTTGGTTGTGGGTTGTGGGTGGTGTTGGTGGGGTGTGTTGGTGGTGTGTGTGTGTGTGTGTGTGTGGGTGTGGGTGTGTTGGTGTGTGTGTGTGTGGTGTGTGTGGGTTTGCGGTGGTGTGTTTGTGTTGTGTGGTGTGTGTGTTGTGTGTGTGTGTGGGTGGTGTGTGTGGTGGTGTGTGTTGGTGTGTGTGGGTGGGTTGTGTGGTGGGGGGTGGTGTTGTGTTGGTGGTGGTTGGTGTTTGTGTGTGTGGGGTGTGTGTGTGTGGGGTGTGTTGTGGGGGGGTGGTTGGTGTGTGTGGTGGTGTGGGTGTGGTGTGGGGTGGGTGTGGTGTGTGGGTGTGGGTGGTGTGTGTGTTGTGTGGTGGTGTGTGGTGTGGTGGGTGTGTGTTGTGGGTGTGTGTTGTGTGTGTGTTGTGTGGTTGGTGTGTGGGTGTGGTTGTGGTGTGGTGTGTGGGGGTGGGTGTGTTTGTGGGGGTTGGTTGTGGTGGGGTGTTGTGTGGGTGGTGGTGTGTGTGGGGGTGTGTGTGGGGGTGTGTGTGGTGGTGTGTGTGGTGTGTGTGGTGGTGTTGGGGGTGTGGTGTGGGTGTGTGTGGTGTGGTGTGTGTGGGTGTTTGGTGGGTGTGTGGGGTGGTGGTTGTGTGGTGTTTGTTGGGTGTGTGGTGTTGGTGTGTGGTGGTTGTGTGGTGGTGGTGTGGTGTTGTGGTGTTTGGTTGTGGGTGTGTGTGTGTGTGAGTGTGTGGGTGGTGATGTGGGTGTGTGTGTGTGGTGTGTTGTGTGGGTGGGTTGTGTGTTGGGTGTGTGTTGTGTGTTTGTGGGTGTGGGTGTGTGTGTGTGTGTTGTGTTGTTTAGTCTGACAGTAAGTGTGTCGAGTATAGTGACTTATTTATCTCTATTCTATATATATCTATATCTATCTAATTATTGTGTTACTTATATATTTGTATTTAGTTATACTTATATTATTGTTATATATATACTTTTTATATAGATATTATTTATATATATAATTTTACATGTATATGATTATATAGTTATATTTTATATAGTTTTAGGTAGGATTGGTGGTGTTTTTTTTTCTATGGATTTGATTATTTGATTTTTTGTGATATATTTTTTGATATTGAGTTATGTTGTTATTTTGTTATTTTTAGAGGTAGTTGAATTTTATTTATTGGTATATTTTTATAGAGTTTAGTTTTTGTGTTTTTGTTAGTTATTTTGTTTTGGATGAGTTATGATTATTTAGTGTTGTGAGTTTTTTGTTTATGGATTTTTTTATTTGGTTTGATTTATGATTTTGTTTGATTGGGAGTTGATAGTTATTTTTATATATATATTTTGTTGAGTTTTTTTTATTTATTTTAGATATATAGTTTTTTATTTTTTTATGGATTAGATTTTTCTTGGTCTTATTATTAGATATAGATTGATATATTATATATAGATTTATTTTGATGTATGTTAGGTTTAGTTTTTGATTTTTTTAGCTCGATATTTTGTGATTTTGAGATTATTCTAGGGGGTTGTATATGTAGTGGGTTTTATTTACTTTGTACCTTTTGTTTCATATATTTAGATATATGTTTATATATTTGTATATACTTTACATATACTTCTTAGATTTATATATGATATTTACGATTTATAGTTGTTATATAGTTTATTGATGTGTGTGTGTAGAGTTTTTCTTATATTTATTTATTTAGTGTTATTGTTATTTATATATAGTGTGAGTTTGAGTGTTTTGGTAGATATTTTTATATTGGTCGTGTTTGTGTTTGATGTGTTAGAGTCTTTAGAGTTTGTTGGTTGGTTGTTTGGATGTTGGTTGTGTTTTGTGGTTGTGGTGTTTGTTATGTTGATGTCTTGGAGTGATGATGTAGTTTTGAGTTATTTATTATGTGTTTTAGTGTGAGATTGTGTGATGGTGAGAGTGTTTTATATTTTGTGATAGTTTGTTTTAGTTGATTGTGATTATGAGAGTCAAGAGAGTTTGAGATATGTAGTTATTTATTAGTTAGAAATGCAAGGTTGTTGTATAGTTTATGGAGAGTGTGTTTTTGATTTATAGTTATTATTGTTATATTTATTAGTGTGGTTTGTAGTGTTAGTACATGTTGTTTTATATTTAGTGGCTCGTGTTTGCGGATATTTATCTATCTATTATATTTATATGTTATATTTTTATAATTTATATTTGTTATTGTTTGTTTTATAGAGTTTTTTATTGGTTTAGGTATATTACTTATTTATTGTTAGATGTTTATGGTAGTTTCTTATATTTGTGTTTTATTGATTGATTTATTTTGATATTCCATTTTTTTATGATAGATTTTTTCTATTTTATATTTAGATTTATATAATAGTATGTATATATGATTACTTTTTGGTGTGTGTTTGTGTCTTTTTGGGATATTTAGTCGATCTTGCGTGTGTGTGAGTGATTTTTAGTTGATAGATTATATTTATTTTTTAATTGAGATGTTTTTTAGTTATGTTTAGGTTTTTCTGAGGGTTTTTGTATGTTTGGTATTGTGTGTAAGATTTATGTGGGGATTTTTTTATTTTGAGAGATGTGAGAGTGTGTGTGTCGTAGAGTATTTTTTTTATTTTTGTGGAGTAGGAGTGATTGTGTGAGATATTGTGTTTACGAGTGTGTGTGTGGCTTAGGTTGTTGGATGTTGATTGATGTGTTTGTTGTTGTGTTTTAGATTTTGTGAGTGACTTGTCTGTCGATTTAGTGGTTATAGTGGTGTGATTTATTTTTTTGATGGATGGTTTGAGTTGGTTGTTATTTGGAGTGTTGTTTTTATATATATAAATTATTTATTGATACAGAGAGAGGAGAGTTTTTGTTTTATATATTTAGATATTTTAGAGTGTGAGTTATGTTTGTGTGAGTATGTTTTTAGTGTGTATGCGTGTTTTTGAGATTTTATAGGTAGAGTCTTTTTAGTGTGAGTTTTTTATTGATGTTATATAGTGAGTTTGTAGTGTTTTGTGGTGATTGATAGTGATGTTTATTTATAATTTTATTTTTATAGTTTTTGTTGGTGTGTTTATGATTGTTGGATATGTAGTCTTATAATTTTAGTTGTATTGATTGTTATATATTGTTTGATAGTTTTTATTTTATGTATATTTACATAGCTATATGTTTTTATATTTGTTGTATTGTGATTTATAGGTTGATTTTAGATATGGTTATTTAGATATTTATAGTTTATAGAGTTATATTTGTTTATGATGATATATATATTTATATATTGATTATTTATATATATAGATATATATGTAGATTTTTTGAGTTATTTAGATGGTTTGTATTTTTTTTTTTTAGATATTTATCTATTTTTACATTTTATTAGTGATATGGATTTAGTTGTTTGATTTTTATTTTATAGTTATAGATATTATATATATATATATAATATTATAGATTTATATATATAGATTTATATGATATATTTTTATATATTTATTTTTTAGATGGAGGTATAGTTTGGGTATGTTCGATTGATATAATTTTATTAATTTATTGTTATATATTTACGTTAGATTATTTTATATATATATATATTTTTTTGTTGAATTTATATTGGGTTTTTAAAATTTATATATTTATATATATTTTATAGTATTTATTAATATTAGATATATATTTTTATTTAAAAATTTTTTAAAAAAAATAGTTATTTATTAATTTTTATTTTATATTCCTAAAATGGAAAATGGGGGGTTTATAGTTTTTTGATTTTATTGAGTGTGTTTTATTATTTTTGTGATATATATGTGGTGATATGATTATTTTGTAGTTTTATATAAATATATAATTATTATTTTATATATTGGGGTTTATATTTATTTTTATATATATTTAGGGGATAAATATTTATATTTATAGAATATTTTTATTTATATATTGATATTATATAATTTATATAGTATTTATATATTTATATTATATTATTTATTTTTATTATTGAAATTTTTATTTATATATATAATAATTATATATTGTATAATATATAAGTTATATATATTATATATATATATATTTTTATATATATGTAATATATATATGTATATTTATAACATATATATACTTTTTTTATATAAAATAATATTATATATTATATATTATTATATGTGAATTTTATATATTTAAAATATGTTTTATAATTAAAAATGTATATATTTAAATTTTTTTTATATATAATTATTATTTATATTATATTATTAAATATGTATATTTAAAATATAAAATAGTAAAATTTATATATTTTTATTTATATTATTCAATTTTAGTTTTTAAATATATATATTATATATATTTATATATATTTATATATATATATATTTTTTATAATATAATATATGTATATTTATATTAATTTATGTAAAATTTTTTATTATATATTTAATATTTTATATATATATTATATTATATATAATATAAAATATATTATAAATATACTCATTATAATTATTTTTATAAATATTATATATTTATAAATTAATATATTGTTTATTATATATATAATATAGTGTTATTTATATGTTATATTTTTATATATGTATAATGATTATATATAATATATTATAGTAAATATAATACATATATATATATATTATACATATTTATATATATTTTATATATATTATTAATTTATGTTTTATATAAATTATAGGGATAGTTATATTTTGTATAAATATTTATGTATATATATAATTATATTTATTATTTTATGTATATATATATATTATATAAATTTTTACATTATTTTATATACATATATGTGTTTATATATTCATATATATATTTTGTATATATATATGTATTTTATATATATTTTAATATAAATTATATATACAATTTAAATATAATATAAATATATATATTATATTTATATTTATATATATATATTTATATTAATTAATTTTTTTTTTATATATATATCCAATATATGTATATATATTTACATATATATGTATTAATACATATATATATTTTTTATATATATATATTTATATATTAATTTAAAAATATGTATATATATAAATATATTTTATATTTATATTTTTAAATATTTATATATATATTAATATATATATATATTTATATATATTTATTTATATATTATATTTATAATATTTATTATGTGTTTGTGTGTGTGTGTGTTTGTGTGTGTGTTTGTTTATATGTTATATAATATAAATATATATATTTATATAAAATATTTATATATATTTTTATATATATAAATATTTTTAAAATTTTGTAGAGAGAGAGAGAGAGTTAGATAGATATAGATATATAGATATAGATATATAGATATAGATATATATGTGTATATATATATATATATATATATATATATATATATATATATATATATATATATTTATATGTATATGTATAGGTATATGTATATGTTTATATAAAAAAGCTTTATGGTGTTAGGTTTGGAAGACAATAATGAGGAGAATATGAACAATAATGATATCTATAATTATAAGAAATAGACCGTAAAAGATGATAATAGTATTTTGATATGGTAAAACTAAGATGATGATAACAGCAATCTTTCATCCTCAGATAGTTGCAAATTTCTTCATGACCGTACTGACTACAAACTGGGGTGGCAGCTGGAGGCTGAGGGTAATGTGAGGCCAGGCAATGACTCTGACGAGGACTGGGAGATTCCAAGTGATGATGAACACTTGCCATTCAAGTGCTTTATCTGTAGGGAGTCTTATACAGAAACCCTTTTTCTAAATGCCGCACTACTTTTGTGGAAAGTGTTGCACTGAAAGTTCAAGAAGAAACCCAAAAAGAGTTTGTGTGTTGGTAGAAATTTCTGGTGGGATCTTTAACCCAGCTGCAAACATCATGGCAAGATTAAACAAAGATGATAATGATAGTGATGATTAGTGTGTATTTCATGATTTTTTTTTTTCCAACTAGTGCTACATACTTTCCTTCTAGAAGATAATTGTAGAGAATCTTACAGAATGTAAATATGAGGAAAAGAAACTGAAAAAGTAGTACAAATTAATCTCAGAACAGAAAAAGGGGAACTTGAGGCATGAGATTCCTCATTTTCCTTCAATTCACCTTTTCTTTTCTCTTGAACTCAAACTTTGAGTAATAATAAGAGCTCTCAAAATAAAAGATATAATCTGACTCTGCTTACTATGCTCATCTTAGCCCATTTGCATCTTGAGACCTGAGCATATGAGAGTATGCAGAAAATTAATTGGAGGATGGCATGTATACTCTCTAACTGGAACAACAAAGTGCCAATCAGATATGTGTGAAAGTGATCATCTTTTATAAATATCATGTCTTCATATGTTGTTTTTTAACACTGAAAGGCTTAATCTGATCTAGCATGGTTATGCATATTTTTGTAAGGTGATTTTTATTTTCTTTCTAATTTATAAATTGTGTAGTTGTGCCTGCATTATATTAAAGTGATAGCTCTGTGTGTCATTTTCTTCAAGATACCCTTCTTTTGATAAAGAATAATACTTTTAATGTAATAATATCATGTATATATTTGACTTTTTTTTTTTTTTTCATTAATTAATTCATTCATTCATTTTGTTACTACTATTATTCAGTTTTCTTTCAGTCATCTGCATTTAATATTTTGAAGACAGTCAGCTTGTATCATGCCAGTAGTTTTCTTTGACAAGATTTCTGTATGTGATGTAGACAGAAAAAATATGTTGTACATACTATATAATATGAATTTTCAACATAAATAAATTTAAAACAAGAGAGATTTTAATAAAATGTTACTTATCACCTATGAAGTATATTCTGAGAACCATTTTGCAATCTTTGCTACTCATTACATTTACTAACCACAACATTTCAGTAATTTATTTCAATTGGTAGTATGAAAAATATACAAATAATATATCAGAGGAATTAGCAGTAAATGTGGCTATCATTTCTATGAAAGTATTCACTGTAATATTATTATTATTTTCTAATAGGGAATTTTAAAGAATTTTAAACTTGCAGTTGGTAATATTTAAACACTACCATATAATCATACGACAAAGTTCAGAATTTATATTGCCAGATAACCTTTATAAAAAAAAAAAAAAAAAAATCCTTTGTTTTTTGACATACATATATATATATATTTTGTTTATGATATATATATTAAAAATTATATATATTTATTTATATATATATATATATATATATATGATATATATTATGGTGATATTTTTATATATATTTAGTTATAGTTTTTATTATATAGATAGATAAATATATATAAAATATTTATATTTATATAGTATAGATATATAATTTTATTTATATATATATATATATATAGATAATATATATTATTTATTTTATTAATATATTATTGTATATTGATTTAGTATTTATATATATTAGATTATATATAATATATATATATAATATGTTATATATATACATAGATTTAGTTATATATATATTTATATATTTAATATTAGATATTTATATATATAATATTCTTTTTTTTATTGATATATTTATATTTTATATATATATATATTTATATAGTGATATATGTGGATAATATCTATTTATATATTCATATAGAGATATAATATTATATATTATATATTATTGATTTATATTTATTGATTTATATATATATATATGGACTTATATGTAATGTATATTATATTTATATATATAGATATTAGATTTATTTATATATATACATATATTTTGTATATATTTAGTATATAATTTATATAGAGATTTAAGATTTTTAAGTAGATTTTATGTATATATAGATCTTCTATATATGTTTAATATTAGATATTGATTTATTTATTATAGTTATATATTGATATATATATGAATTATATTTTGGTTGATAGTGTTCTACATTTTTGGTGTTGTTATATTTATATTATAGTTTTTATATATATATTTTTTTAGAGATTTTAGAAATTTATAAAAAAAAAGAAATATATTTTATAGTTATTTGATTTATATATATATTTATATATTTATATATTTATATATATTTTTCATAGTGTATTTTATAGTCTTGCATATTTATATTTAGATAGATAATATATATTTATTTTTTTGAGAAGATATATTTATTTTTAATATATTATATACATATAGTTGATTATATAGTTGTTTTAATTTATTTATTTTTATTTTTTTTATTTTAGATTTTTTTTGTGATTTACATTTTATATTTATTTTGTTTTATATTTATATAGTGATAGTGATTGGTAAAGATTTTGAGATATTTTTTATAGTTATTTATATATTTATTGTTGTTTATGTGTTAATGAGAGATTTTGTTGCAATGTATTTATATATTGTGTTAGTATATTTTAGTTGAGTTATATTATTCATTTTTTTTTTATGTGTGTTATATTATAATGGTATATGTAGAGGTTCATTATAGATATTTATAGTTATTTTATATTTTTATATTTATAGTTATAGTGTGTGATTTGACTTTTTTATTTTGAGATATTTGTAGTTTGTGATATTGTGATTATTTATATAGTTGTTAGATATTCTTTTTTGTATTTATTTTAGATTTTTATATATAGTTTATTTGAAATTATTTTATTATTTTTATCAGATATTTTTATATTTTTTGATAGTTATATATATATATTTTATGTTTGTTGTAATTATTGGAGATTAGTGTGTTTTTGAGTGTATTTAAATATTGATGTATGGATTTTATGTTTATTTAGTTATAAATTTATATATTTATAGTGTGATTTATATAGATTTTGTTTGTGTGTTATATTTTTTTTATATTAGACATTTATATGAGATTTTTTTTATAGATTTGAGTTATATTATATTTGATAGTGTATTTATTCGTTATTTATATTTATATGAGATAGTATAAATATTTGTGTAATTTATATATATGTATATATAATACTTATATATATAACTTTTTTATTATTATATATATATATATATATTATATATATATATATATATAGATTAGTTACAGATTTGGGTTTTTATATTGATGTTTTAGAATATTGATATATAAGTGATAGTTATTTATTTATATTTATATATAGTTATTTTGTTATATATATAATATTATTCCATTTTTGTGTAGTTTGTTTATATGATTATTTTATATATAGATATATAGTTATATTATTATATTTATTTAATTTATATATATATAAGTTATATTTATTGTTTATATATTAGATATAGTTAGATAGATATATATTAGATTTATATTTATATGATATAGATATACATTAAATTTATTTTGTGTGGTTTGTTATTCATGTTTAGTATATGATATATATATATTTGATATATTTTTAATATTTTATATATATATATATATAATATGTTTATATTTTTTATATATATTTACTGATTTTTAAGATAGATTTTATATTATATTATATATTTTTTTGTTTGTTATTTTTTTTTATTATATTATGTGTTTTATTTTATTTTGTGATTTAGATATTTTTGTTATTTATTTTTGATATTTTTTTTTATATTGTGATAATATTTTATTTTTAATTATTTTTATTGTTTTTTTTTTTTTTTTGGAAGTGTTTTTGAGAGTTTTATTTTGTTTTATGTTTTGATATTATATATTTAATTATAGTATATATATATATAGTTTAGAGTGATTAGATTTTTTTATATTTTTTATGATTTGTTTTATATATTCTTTTTATATTTATATAGATTGTGTTTATTATTGTTTATTTTAGATTTTACTAATTTACATATATTTATTGGTTTGAGTTTGTGATTTTGTTTTTTTTGTGTTTTTGTTAAATGAGATTTATTTATATATTGTTAGTTTTTTTTTTGATTTATTGTGATTTGTATCTAGTTTTTTATATATTTTTTTTTATTGTGTTATTTTGTAGTTTTTTTAGATTGTTTAGTTATGTGTGTGTTTTGTTTGTTTTATATATAGTTTTTTTTTTGTGTTATATATATATAATTTATGTTTAATTTGGTTTGTATAGGGTGTTGTGTTGGTTTTATGTTGTTTTGTGAAGAGATTTTTTTTTTATTTATTATATTATAGTTTTTGAGAGTTTTTAGTTTGTGTATTTGATTAGTTATTGTTAAGTTGTTTGTGTTTTAATGATTAGTGTTTTAGTGATTGTTATTGTTTTTGTGTTATATTATTTATATTGTTTGTGATTTTTTGTTACATATGTGTATTTATATATTGCATATATATAGTAATTTTTTGA
>NW_028234425.1:19586808-19589308 GCF_977035675.1 Penaeus japonicus | reverse complement strand
TTTACACAGTAAAACTGCGTGTAGCAAACATTCTAAGATGAAATTTATAACATTAAACATGTTAGGCTTATATTCCTGATCAAGTGGTTCCACAGGCGTCTATATCTTGGTGAGAAAGACCGCAGGTGGTATGAGTCCAGGCGAAGGGCACACGCAATTGATGTCGCTCACGTCCTCCACATGTGCTGTGTTTCAAGTCGGGCAATTGGAGTTGTTGAAGACTTGGCAGGTGTTGATCTTGTACGTCACACACAGTCCACCAATGTTGCAGTGATTGGAGGGTAATGTCTTGTGACGTGCACTATTTTTTGCCTTTCTCTGGACCTTATCTAGCAAGTTAAGACAGGATGGCGGGCAGGCAGAAAAGATGAGTATGTTTTATTCCACCAGGCTGCGCACTTGTGACTTGTACAGTGCTACTCGGCCCATCCAGGAGATAACTGATGCGACGGATGTGACCCAGCTTCGAAGCCGCTGTTCTCGCCACCTGCTGGATGTGGTTTGTGTACGTCCGACCGCAGTCAAACTTCACCCCTAAGATTGTAATGGAGCCCTGTAGAGTCAGTCTCTATCCTGCAAGAAGGATGTTGGGTGGGGACGAGGAAGACAAGTCATGGCGGCGGGAGAACAGCATTACCTGTGATCTTCTCTGACGTCTGTTTCTCCGAGTTTTGATTCTCTGTAGTACTTTGTTAATGCGGGTGATTGTTGTTTGGTGATCGTCCCGGCCGCTTGTGAATTATATTGTGCAATAATCTGCATATGCAAACTCTGCCACTAGGCAGAGGTGTGGCCATTTACCACCACAGAGTGACCTGCGGTGGAGGCAGTCAGTGACCATTTCGAGGAGGTCACCACAGATGCAAAAACTCCTCAGCTTTGACACGATGCAGGTGTTTAGCCCAGCATTCAGTGACCTACTCCAGGATGACTGGATAAGGAGTAGGTCTGGGGCTGAACGTTCTGAATGAATCCAATTTGTTTGTTGCCCATTAAATGGTAACGATCGAGGTAGGCTATTGTTGTTCTGCAATTATGGTTTCAAAAATCTTGTTAACAATATATAACAGGCTCCACAAGGAGTCTTTCATATGCAAAGCCTCTTCTTGGTCTACAAGCAGACTTGAAGCACACATCGACTAAGCCAGCTGTACAACAAAAGCTTTGAGTAAGCGGGAACTTACATTGCTTTATTGATGTCCAGTTGCATGAGCATTCCCCTGATTGCATGTCTCTGATGTCGGCGGTGGATAAAGTGGCAGTAGTGTACAGCGGTATGGGAGGTGGCATTAAGGCTGGGTCAGGCACACTCATGTTGTCTGCAAAGTGTTTAGTAAGAACTTGGGGCTTATTGCAACTAGCTGTTTCCACTTACCATCGGATTTAATTAGAAGTGGTAATGAATCGTCTTAACACAGACCTTGTTACTGTTTGATGCAGGTCCACAGGTTTGTTCTCCAATAGCTTGACGTGATAGCTTTCTATCTATCTATCTTTTCCTCTCTCTCTCCCTCTCCCTTTTCTTCTCTCTCTCCCTTTCCCTTTTCCTCTCTCCCCCTCCCCCTACCTCTCTCCCTCTCTCCCTTCCTACATACCCTTCTCTCCCTGCCCTTTACCCTGGACCTCTCTTTTTCCTTTTTACTTTTCCTTACCCGCTCCCTCTGCCTTTCTCTCTTTTCCTCTCCTTCAGTTTTCTCCTTCCCTCTCTCTCTTTCTCTGACTCACTCACACTTCCATCTTCCATTTCTCCTTTTCTCCCGCTACCGTTTCATCCACCCGTACACACGTACTGGAATCCGGCCAAGTCCACACATGAGGCAAGGGAACGATAGTATATGATTTATGTAGAGTATATATACTGAGATAAGAATTTGTTTTCTTCATTTTCCTTTTCTCTCTCTCTCTCTCTCTCTCTCTCTCTCTCTCTCTCTCTCTCTCTCTCTCTCTATATATATATATATATATATATATATATATATATATGTGTGTGTGTGTGTGTGTGTGTGTGTGTATGTATGTATGTGTGTGTTTATGCAATGCTTATTATTTTAGTGTTTTTGCACTGTGCACCATAAGAAGTCGCAATATCTCAGTGGTTAAATGTTTGGTTATAAAAGAAAACATAGGGTTGGTGTATCGTGCTTCAATCTCTGGCCCAGTGACACTATCCTGCCCATTATGAGGAAGGCCCTACTGTGTAGTGTGCATTTCCCCTCCTTGTTTTCTCTTTTCATAATTGGATGCATGTCGCCGGGACTGTTAGTGATAACAAGAGTCAGTAAAAAGTTGTAGAATTAAACTATTATTGTGAAGTTGAAGGTATAATGTTCATTGCTTTAGTTTACTTTTAATTAGAGGGATCATTATACTGTATTTTTTCGTTGACAAAATTAATGTAGTTTATTTGAAAAGAATTGCACATACATACATACCCACACACATACACGCACACACACACACACACACACACACACACACACACACACACACACACACACAC
>NW_028234425.1:19574308-19579308 GCF_977035675.1 Penaeus japonicus | reverse complement strand
AGGGAGAGAGAGAGAGAGAGAGGGGGGGGGGAGAAGAAAAATATTAATTAGGGGAAGAAATATAATAATAACCATGATAATGATGATAATAATGGTAATGAAAAGAGATAGAAGATGTAGAATGATGGTGAAAAGGATACTGAGGAACCCCTTTAGGACGCTCAGGAGAGGAGATAAAACTTTTGGTTACACTGTTTAATGGCAATGTCGGACGTTCATAATTAGGACTTTAATTGACAGTCTTGTATTCTTATCCGCTGCCAAACAATTTTACATACCAATCACGGACAGTTATTAAGCTGTGATAAGCCAATTAAGGCCAATTTCCCATCACGCAGATGCCGTTAGTCACATAGCAAATCGACAGTCTTTTTTAGGAACCGGTTTCTTTACTGAGGTCAGTTACTAAAGCATTTGGTAGGCAGAAAGGCAAAGGGCAGTTTTGAATGGTCAAAAAGTTTAATGGGGTATGTTTGTACTAAATATCCCTTTGGAAACTGAATGGAGAGAACTGTTTTCCCTGCTCTCTTAATTAAGGTCAGATATGTAAGTGTATTTGATGGAAAAGTCGGATGATGGATGTTTTATAATAAAGAAGCTTTAGAATTTTTTTTTTTTTTCGAACTGGCTCCTTCAAAAATTATCTTTTTTGGTCAGATGAGGGGTGTTTATAGAAACGGAAAGGCCACTCATTATGGGCGGGTTTTCAAGAGGAGGATTGAGGAAGAAAGGGAGGCAATTTTTGGAAGAAGAGGGGAGGAGGTCAATAAAGTTAGTGAGGAAGGGAGGGGGGATGGTGAAAGAAAAAGAGTAAATAGAGTTAGAGAATGGGGAGGAACAAGACTAGGATAAGATTAAGGGTTATGACTGGAAGACAGGGACAGAATTGGGAGGAGATTTAAAGCAAGAGAGAAAGAAGCAAAATAAGAGATATTAGGGGAATATAAGATCAAATTAATGCGATGCAAATGAAATTAAAGGAAAAGGACAGTGAATGAAGACAAACAAAATAAATTGTAAAAAGCAAACAAGCAAGAGCAATAGATAAGAAAAAAACAGCGAGATTAGATCACAAAAAAGAGCAAACAAGAGAAAAAAAACGTAAAAAATTGAAACTAAACAAGAAAGAAGAATGATAAACGCAGGTGGAAGACCCGCGTCCGGTCATGTGTGCGTGACGTCGGACAGCGATGATACCCTTGTTTAACGTCTCAGTAATCCCCCTTCCTCGTCTTCCCTCACGAAATTAATTCTTCTTCTCTCTTCTTATCCACATTTATCGATGTCTCGCTCTTTGCATTACTCAGTCAATCGCTTGTTTCGTATAGTAAATCAGAAGAGCAGGCAAATCATCCCCGAATCAGGCAAAATCGATCAAATCGATTCCGTATCCCCCGCCGTTTGATCACTTTATTTTGAATTATAACTACATGAATCACTACACCTGGTACACCATCGCCATCGGAATCTGATGTTTATAGGTTAATGTCTTCGCAAGAAAAGCGCGATTATGTTGAGGTTGTCGACTATTGATATTGCTGATCGTTTTTTTTTTCTTTCTTTTTAAGTGGATAATCTTTTGAGGTAATTTTTATCAGCTGTTGAAAGTATTATCATTAACTATTTATCATCTTTAACAAACACAATCGCGCCATCCTTAAAACCAATTAAACAATAATCATCTTTAACATCGCCATCGTGACTGACGTGACTCAGGCCAATCGTGACTTTTACTATTATTACATCTTTAAACCAAAAACAAACCATCGCCAATCCGAGTGACTGCCATCTACATCTTAACCTGGATATATAGAGGATATAATGATGATCATGATGAAAAAAATCATTATAATAGTAATATAACAGTGATAGCTGTAGTAATTTTGATCATAGTGATTATACAAAGGCTATATATAATTGAGATAACAATAATAATGATAGGAATAAAAAACTAAATAAAAATCATGACCTTACTATTATTGCGATGTATTAGTAAAAGTTACAGAGCCAGTTACCAAAAGAATAATTGTTTTATGATAGTTATGATGCAAATCATATTGATATTAAAGACGTTAATCCCAACGATGATGAGATAATAATGCCATAAAGAAAAGCAATTGTGATTGTTAAAGTGATGGAATTATATATATTTTTTAGATGCATATATTTTTTAGAATCTTTTTCGCCGGTTGTTTCGTAAGCTTTATTTGAAACGTGGCATGTTTTATTTTCTGGGCCAGGATTCTGCGAATTATTTATAGATCCGATATATGCATGGTTTGTGTTTGTGTATGTGTGAATATTTGTGATGAGTGTAGGGGTGACTGTGTGTGTTGGGGGAGGGGAGTATCTGACGACGGAATTGATGCTTGTGTGCCTTTGTGGGAAAGGGAAAGGAGGGTGGTAGTGTGTGAGCGCTGGAGTGCGTGTGGGTGTGTGAGGGCGTGTGGGTGTGAGAGGTGGTGTGGTGGGAGGGTGGGGTGGTGCGTGTGGGTGTGTAGGTGGAGGGTGGGGGGTGGTTGGTGGGGGGGTGGGTGTGTGGGTTTGGGGGGGAGTGCGTGTGGGTGTGTGAGGGTGGGGGGGCATGTATGTAAGTGGGCGTTTATGAATAAGAGTTTGGAAGGGGAGGATACCCGCATGTTTTAGGCGATGGTGCTTGTCTGTCTATTTCTGGAGGTGCCATGGGAAGGATGCTTATGTGGAGTTTATGTGTATATATATGTACACAAACACATACACACACACACACACACACACACAACAAACACATAACACGAGTGGAACAATTACACTTACAGGTACACACACAATTACACACAACAACTCACACTCACACAAAGCATAGACCAAACTAACATCAACCCCACACACACCCAAAACAATCACACACACACCCAACACACAACACACACACACACACACACACACACTCACGGACCACTATCTCTCTTCTCTCCTCCTCATCTTCTTTCTCTCTTTCTCTCTCCTCCTCTTTGCTCTCACCGCTCTCTCTCCTCTCTCTCTCTCTCTCTCTCTATATATATATATAAATATATATTATATATATATATATATATATATATATTCTATATATATACATATATTATATATAATTTTAATATAAATGTATATATATATATATATATATTTATATATATATAAATATAAATATATATGTATAAATATATTTGTATATATATTATATATATATATATATATATATATAATATATATTTATATCTATCTATCTATCTATCTATCTATATATATATAATATATTATATATATTATAATTATATATATATAATATATATATATGGCATCTTGAATATATTATATAATTATAAGCATATATATATATATATATATATAATAGATAATTTATATATACATATATATAATATAGTATATATATATGTATGTTATATTTTTATTGTTAGATATATATATATATATATATATATATCTATATATGTAATATATATATATTTAATGTATTATATATGTATATATCTACATATACATAACATACAGATATATATATATATATATTATATATATTGTTATATATATATATATATTTCTTATATATACATACATATATATATTGTCATATATATGTATATAAAATATATATTATATCTATATAATTATATATATATATATATATATATTTATATAAATCTATGTATAGTTATTATATATATATCAATATAACATATATATATAAATATATGTGTATATATATACCTAGTTATATATATATTATATATATATGATATATATGATGTATATGTATTTTATAGTGGTTTGGGTACTCTTTGTGTGTGTGTGGGGGGGGTGTGCGTGTGGGGGGGGTGTGTTTAATGTTATATATATATATATATATATATATATAATATACTATATATATATATATTATGTATTTTTTATCATATATAGACTTGCCCATATAATATATAATATGTATATATATATATAATATATATAATAATTATAATATATATATATGAATATGTATATGATCTAATAATATATATATTTATATACTATGTATACATATATATATATATATATAACTCTATATATATCTTATTATGATAATGATGATTATGATATATTATATTTGATATATATTTATATATATATATATATATATAGGGTATATTCTATATCTATGAGTCTAGATATATATATATAATATATATATATAATATGGTGTTATATGTTATATATAATTGATATATATATATATATATTCATATATATATTATATTGTACATACATATACATACTGATATATAAATATATTTATGACTATATATATATATATATAGTATATAATATATATATATATTGGAATATATATATATATATACATAGTACATATGTATATTTATATCTATATGTTCTAACATATATATATATATATATATATAAATATATATATATATATATATATATATATATATTTATGATATATATATGATGATATGTGTTGTGTGTGTGTGTGTGTATGTGAGTGTGTGTTGTTTAGTGATATTTAATTATAAAAATATAATATATAATAGATATACTATGATATATTTATATATATATAATGATATATCTCAATAATCTATATATATAATATATTATATATATATAACTATATATCAATATCCAAAAAATGATATATATATATATAAATATCAAAATATATATATAATATATCAATATCTGATAATATGAATATTATCATAAAATATATATTTAGAATGTATTTATATCTAAATATATATATATATAAATATATGATAATTAAAATTAATATATATATGTATCATCATACTTAAATATATATATATATATATATCATAATCAATCATTATATATGATATGTTATGATATATTATAATTCAAATATATATAATATATATATATATATTATATATATATATAATAAATTAATAAAAATATATATATAATAAAATAAAATATATCAATATACTTTTAATATA
>NW_028234425.1:19504308-19514308 GCF_977035675.1 Penaeus japonicus | reverse complement strand
ACAATGATAATTACTCTAGAAGGACTAATAATAACCATGATAAGGATCACATTTAAAAAAAAATTATATTGAAGTAGGTAATGGTGATGACGAGGAGAAGCAATAAAGTGAGGCAGAGAAAAGGAAACAGGAGAAAAAGGAGGAAAGGAACCACGAAGAAGAGCGAAACGGAGGAAAGGAAGCCGGAGAAAAAGCAGAGGAAAGGAAACAGGAAGAGGAGAAAAAGCGGAGGAAAGGAAGTTGGAAGAGGAGAAAAAGCGGAGGAAAGGAAACAGGAAGAGGAGAAAAAGCGGAGGAAAGGAAACAGGAAGAGGAGAAAAAGCGGAGGAAAGGAAACAGGAAAAGGAGAAAAAAAGGAGGAAAGGAAACAGGAAGAGGAGAAAAAGGATGAAATTAAACAGGATGAGAAGAAAAAGGAGGAAAGGAAACAGGAAGAGGACAAAAATGGAGAAAAGGAAACAGGAAGAGGAGGAAAAGGAGTAAAGGAAACAGGAAGAGGAAAACAAGCGGAGGAAAGGAAACAGGAAGAGGAGAAAAAGCGGAGGAAAGGAAACCGGAAGAGGAGAAAAAGCGGAGGAAAGGAAACAGGAAGAGGAGAAAAAAGGAGTAAAGGAACAGGAAAAGGAGAAAAAGGAGGAAAGGAAACAGGAAGAGGAGGAAAAAGGAGTAAAGGAACAGGAAAAGGAGAAAAAGGAGGAAAGGAAACAGGAAGAGGAGGAAAAAGGAGGGAAGGAAGCAGAATGAGGAGAAGTATCGGAGGAAAGGAGACAGGAAGAGGAGAGAAAAGAGGGAAAGGGAGAAGTAGAATAATAACATGAATAAGAAATCGCAAGTGTAAAGTTACGGAAGAATAAAAAAAATAAAGAAATAGAAAAGAAGGAGCAGAAGAAAGCGGAGAAAATAAGTAGGAAAGAAAAGAAAATGGAGAGGAAGCAAGCAAAGAAGAGAAATAAAAAAAGAAAGAAAAAAAAGAAAGTGAATGAAAAAGAAGAAAGAAGCGAGAGAGGAAGATAAATAAAGGGAAGAAGAAGAAGAAAAGAAAAAAGAAGAAGCAAGAAAGGAAGAGAAAGAAAAAGAACAGGGAGTAGGAGAGGAAATAACATGGGAGAAGAAAAGAAGAGAGAGAAAAAGAAGATAAAAAAAGAGAAAGTAAGAAGAAAAAAAGAAGATAAAAAAAGGATGACGCCGACGACATAATGAGTCTAGTTCACAAGGCAGAATGACGAGGCGAATGTGTGATCACCTTGGTTTTATTATACCCCCCCCCCCCCCTCAGCTATCTGATCTCTTTTAAGACTTCGTATTACAAATAATTTAGCTCTTCCGGGCAGTTGAAAACAAAAAAAAATTCATATCTAGTTGTTTGTTTGTTTTTAGTTTATATATATTTTTTTAGTTGGCGCGTGACCGGAAGCGTGGCGTGGGCTGGACTAAATCCTAAATTGGCGCCCCGTTAAATGAGCCCCCGTAAAGGCCTAGCTAGTGTGGTTGGGGTTCAGGGATGGGGGAGGAGAGGGGAGGCGAGGGTTAAGTCTACAAAGTGTGTTAAGTGTGTTTTATGTTTGTTTATGCTTGTCTATTTGTGATCAAATGGAAAGCTTTGTGGTTCACCTTCAGGATGTTTTCGTTTGCTTTCTATTTAGTGTATAGTGTATCTCCCACCTCTCTCGCTCTCTCTTTCTCTCTCTCTCGCTCTCACTCTCTCTCTCTCTCTCTATCTCTCTCTCTCTCTCTCTCTCTCTCTCTCTCTCTCTCTCTCTCTCTCTCTCTCTCTCTCTCTCTCTCTCTCTCTCTCTTGTTTTCTTGTTCTCTAATGCTAAAGGTAGATATCTTGATACTGATAATACAAATGTTGATAATGTTGGTGATAGCTGGGAAATCATGGTGATATGACATTTACTTTAATGTTTTTACTGTTACTATCATTATTGTTGGTGGTGCTATCGTTGTTATTTTTATTACCGTCGTAATGACTATTTTGCTATCTCACATTTATATCAGTTATTTAATTTTGGACATAAAATATTTTATTGCTTTGCTACATCGCTAGGAGAAAAGTATAATGTCACTCTTAGTTATAATGACTCATATCTTTTCATTAAGTAATTACTCTTGGCAAAGAGGGAGAGGGAGAGGGACAGGGTGAGCAAGGGGTGAGAGGAAGAGAGAGGAGAGAGAGGGGATAGGAAGAGGAGAGAAGGGGAAAGGGATAGAGGAAGAGAGAAGGGAGGAGAAAATGAGGGGTGGGGAGAGAGGAAAAGAGAGGCACAGGGAGGGATGGGGAGTAGGGGAAGAGAGGAAGGAGAGGGGAGACAAAGGTGGGGTTGAGAGAAATGGATGAAGGGAAGGATAGGGAAGGAATAGGGAATAAGACAGAATAAGAATAAACATAAATAAGAGCAGAGTAGAGGACAGAGAGAAGAAATGAAAGAGAAATGAGCCGTGTAAGCGAGGTGAAACGTGAGGGTAATTTGAGGGACCATTAGGCTCACGTGACCATCTCGGGGCTAAACCTGCTAGGGAGTCTCATCATGCACGCGGGATGGGGGGGAGTACACTTAGGTGCACAATACATGTACAGTCAAGGGTACAGGGACGAAAGGAGGGAAAGGGGGAGGAGGGAGGAGGGAGGGAGGGAAAGGATGGAAGGAAGGAAATAAATGAATAAAAAAATAGAAAGTAGGAGGAGGAGGGATATTTTAGGCTTAACATATATGTCAACAAAAAAGGGAAAGCTTTAAGGAGAGGGACTAAGGAAAGGGAATGAATATGAATATGGAAATGGGGAGGAAAAAATTGTGATGATGAATGTAATGATGATGCATTATTACATCATCATGATAATAATAAATTTGTAGATAATATCGTAATCATAATTGCGAGATATATGATCACCACACACAAGCAAACAAACAAGCAAACATATAGCCCACCCATGTCTGTATTTGTGCGTATACGTTTCAACAATGTGCACATCCATGTGATCCATCAAGAACATACAAATTACCAGGATTTTCCACATCTCTTCCGGCAGGGAAATTCTGTCAGAAATCTTGGCGTAGGACATGAAGAAGCAGCTAAGGAGTTCCTGAGCCGGAGAGGGATTACAAATATACCCTGGCATGACTGTCAGACAATACGGGGGGTGGAGGGAAGGGGTGAAGGGGTGAAGTGGGAGGAGTAGGTAGGGTAGAGGTTAGGAGGGAGGGGGAGTGGTAGGGGTTAGGGTGAGGGGGATCGGTAAGGGTAGGAGTTAAGGGTTAGTAGGGAAAGGGGCTAGGGGGTAAGGGGGTGCGTGCTAACACTGCATCGTGTTGTTGTTGGTTTGGCGTTTTTTTCTTTCAGTTTCCTCTTCTCTTTTCGAGCTTGTGTTATTATGGTTTTGTTGGCGATCAGCAGCGGAACGGCAAAGAGGGAGGAGAGAGACATAAGGAGGGAAGGAAGGAGGGAGAGTGCCAAGGAGGGGAATACAAGGCGGATAAAGGAAAAGAGGAGTAGGGTAGAGGAGGGCAAAGATGAATTCGTGAAGTAAGTTTTGGTAATCATGTCCATGACAATTTCATTTTCGCAAATAATACTTGTCGAGAAGTTTATTTGGCTATCGGAAGATTTTTACCCAATTGGTTTCTTTTTTATTTCATTTCAGCTGTTACCAGCTGATTTTTTAAAGTATTTTTTGTCTATTGTTTTCTGCATTGGTAGAAATGCATACTTCTGAAAATCGGAAATGACAAAATGAAATAGAGTGACTAAGTTTATGAGTTAGTGAAATGTGGGTTTAATTCACCGCAGTTTTTTTTATTCGGTCTATGATCATGCTAATGATCGTGCTAGTTGTAATGATAATGCACTGATGCTAATGATGAGAATATAGTGATGTTTAATGGAATTTCACGTCGCTTTTTTAAACTGGGGTAGCAGTTTGCAACCTTGCATTCATGATGGCAGCGGTGGTGACTAAAATTACGCCAGTGATGGAAATGAGTGGCGTTTGGTGACGCAAGCAAGCCATCGGGCAGAAGAAGCATTGATTATCGCGTAGCGAGGGCAGGGAAAAGCTGCGTTACGACCGGCGGAGGTAGTAGTAGTGACGGGATTGGTAGCTGTGATGGAGGTGATGGCTGCGAAAATGACACAAGAGAGAGATGTCTGGCAGAACCGACACTTGCCGTGCTCCCTTTTGACACTCATTGTTTCCACAGCACAAAGAACAAGCCTGGGGAACACAAAGCTCCACAAGACAAATTGTTGCTATTGTTTAACACGTATCCGTTCCCACTCTGACTGCTGTTTCCTGCCTCGCCCCCCCCCCTCCTCCTCCTACCTTCCACCCCTCCCTCTTTTGTCGTCATCGCCCCGCCAACCTTCCTCTTCGTCTTCTCTCTGTACCGGCTCGTCCTTCACTGTGTCCATTTTAGCATTGATAGATATTCATTTTGTCTCGCTCTATCTTCATCCTTTGGCTCTTCTTCACCCACGTCCCCGCTACCCCTTCCTCCTCCCACTCTCTCCTCCTCCTCCTCCTCTTTCTTCTTCTTCACATCCTCCCCTCCCCCTCCCCCTCCCCCTCCCGTTCCTCCCTCTCATCCCCCTCCTCCTCCCTCTCTTCCCCCTCCCTCCTCCCCTCTTCCTCCTTCTCCTCCTCCTCCTCCTCCTCCTCCTCCTCTTCCTCCTCCTCCCCTTCCTCCCTCTCCTCCCCCTCCTCCTCCACCTTTTCCCCCTCCTCCTCCCCTCCTCTTCCACCCTCCTCTTCCTCCACCCTCCTCCTCTTCCTCCTTCTCCTCTTCCTCCTCCTCCTCTCCTCCTCCTCCTCTCCTCCTCCTCCTCGCCACCTCCTCTCCCTCCCCCTGCTCTCCTCCCCCCTTCATCTCCTCCTCTTCCTCCCCTCCTCCTCTTCCTCTTCCTCTTCCCTCCCCCAGCCATCTCCGTCCGAATGGGATTTTAAAAAATCAGAGTTAGTTCATCACTCTGTGTGATTAATTGATCCTTGCATGGATGGATTGTCTCCCCCCACCCCCTTGCGCCTCCCCTCCACTCCTCCCACTCCTCCTTCCCGGGACTATTGTCTAGGACGCCTCGTGATGACGGGTCAGGGCGCAAGTTGGTTTATATGGCGTTCGCGAGGCCTATAGTGCGCTGGCTCTGCACGCAACCGAACCTCGCTCCTATTCCCGTCATCTTAGGCGTTCTATCCTCTGATTTTTCCTCTTCCATTTCCATTTCCGTAATTACCTTGACCTTTATTCTCACCTCGTGTCCTTGTTCCCCTCTTCAAGAGCCAAGTCGCTGTAGCAAACGTTTTCTTTTCCCCTTTCTTTGATAATTCTTAATTCTTCCCCCATCGCCTGACAACACGTCCTTCTCTATCACTTTTGATATTACCCTTTCCCCTCAAACATTTCCCCGCCCGTCCGAGACCCTTCCGTTAAGAGCAACTCTCTCAGAGCTCGCTTTCCCGGGATAGCTTCTTGGCCAACATTTTTTTTCTTTTACAGCAGTCCCTCCTTTGCCTTCAGACAACAGTTAATGAGAACATTTTATTGCGTCGATTAGTGGAGGGCTTGCCTCCCCTCATATTCCCCCTCCCTCATTCTTTATCCCCTCCCCTCCATCTTCTCGTTCTCTATTTTCATTTGTACCTCCCCCTCCACCTCTTCTTTCTCCTTTTTTGTTCTTCTTCCCCTTCTCCTCTTTCTCTTTCTCTTCCTCCCCCTCCTCCCCCCCTTCACCTTCCCCTTCCCCTTCCCCATCTTCCACCTGCTCTTTCTCCTCCTCCTCCTCCTCCTCCTTGTCTTCTTCTTCTTCCTCCTCCTCCTCTTCCTCCTCTTCCTCCACCTCGTTTTCCTCCTTCTCCTCCTTCCCCTCCTCCTCCTCCCCCTCCTCCTCCTCCTCCTCCTCCTCCTCCTCCTCCTCCTCCTCCTTCTCCTCCTTCTCTACCTTCTCCTCCCTTCCCCTCCCTCTCCCCCTTTCGACCTTCGTGGGATGTGTATAAAGAGGGAATTTAAAAGTAGCACAAAATGATATAATGTGATCAAATTACGCGCCGGGAGATGAGCGGTAATGGCCGACGCTTTTATGTTTGATTAATGATCCCCGCTTTTATTAAAATCTCCACCAGGAAACAATTAATTCTGGATCTTTAAAAAAAAAGAAGAGAGAAGGAGAATGAAAAAAGAGAGAGAGGATAAAAAAAGGAATTTGATTACATATGATTGGAACGCGAGGCAGCCTGACGTCGAACCTCGGGGTTGGGGTTGCGGCGGAGGGACGTTCGTGTCCACGCCGGAGAATTATGAATGAATTTGTAATGGGGACTCCTACTGGGTCGGCGGGAGGAGTGTGTGTACCTGTGCGTGAGTGTGTTGGTTTGGGTGGTGTGTGTGTGGGGGGGGGAGGTGTGTGTGTAAGAGTGTTATGTTATATTATATTATGTTGTGTGATGTGATGTGATGTGTTGTGAGGGGGATGTTGTGTGTGTGTGTGTGTGTGTGTGTGTGTGTGTGTGTGTGTGTGTGTGTGTGTGTGTGTGTGTGTGTGTGTGTGTGTGTGTGTGTACGCGCGCGCGTGGGTGCGTATGTGTGTGAGTGTGTGCATGCGTGCGTGCATGTGTGTGTGTGTATGAATTTGTGTGATTGTTGGTGTGTGTCTGTGTGTATGTTTATTTGCTGGAGTAATGTACATGTGTGCCTGTGTGTTCGTGTATTTATGTATGCGTGTACATATGTTGTGTGTTTGTGTATGTTCTTGTAAGCGCATATGTGTGATTCTTATGTAACGAAAGCTGTGAATCAGAATTCGGCCTCTAATGTGTATTTTATGCCTCTAACGTGCAAAAGTCCTATAAACCGTCTTCCATATGTTTATGAAAGGAATTAGGTACTTTGGCGCTCGTAATAGAGACTTTCGTGTCAAACAGTTCCAGGCAAACAGAACATAAACTTAGGTTATGCATGTTTCCCTTATGATTCGACAGTCGTCTTGACTTGGCATAAGAGAAACAAATGAACATGTTGCAACCCCTTAGGTAAATATCGTTAAACTTAATAGTAAGTAATCTTTCGTAATCTTTCTGGTAAGTATGATGTACTTAAGAACTCGATTGTAGGGTGGGGGGTAGGGAAGGGGGCGGGGGTGTTATGTTCCAAATAAACTCGACGAGGAGAACGGAGGTCGAAGAGGAAAACTGGGTGAGAAATCACGCCATCGGAAGGATTAGCAATATGTTATTTTTTCTTGTTCCTTTGTAAATTGTTACTGCGTGTTTTGATTGATCGGTGATCGCGTATTGATGGATTAGGCGATTGTGTATTTTGTCATTAATTGTGGCCTTATCGGGTAGCGGGTAGCTTGGTCTGTTATGGTGAACTAACTCTCTTTTAACAATCGCGCCCTATTTGGCACTAGATTTAACGCTAGTTTCTGAAAAAAAAGAGACTGATTTCTTTTCTTTTTTTGTCTGTGTTTATCTTCTGAAAACGAACTTTCCAGATTCCCTTTGATATAGTTCAATTTGCATAGCTATCTGTCTGTGTATTTGTACATACCCATGCAACGGTTATTTGTATTGCGTTTTTGTGTTATCTAGCGATTTACGACCAGATATGTTACTGCATTTATAGACATATGGGAACAGTGATATATCGCAGAGGGACAGATATATAGCAACACAGATAAATTGATAATCAGAGTGACAGATAAATGAACAGAGTCAGATAGACAGACCAACGCAAACATGGTGTTTGTGTTGGTGGTTTTATATTAATCAAATTATACATGTGCTTTTTACTTTTTTCGTGCATATCTCTGGGCAGAGTTAATAGCATTGGCATTTTTCTTCCGAATTCCAGAATTAGATTTCGCTTTTTTATTTCACTGTCTCGTCATTTTTGCTCCCAAACAGCCAAATGAATTCGGGAAAAGGGGCGCGGCGCGGGGGAGAGGGGGAAGGGTTGCTAAAGGGGAGGAGGGGGGAAGCGGAGAGGATGTTAAAGGGGTAGGGGGTGAAGGCGTGAGGGAGTCAGTGCTCCCGGTGTTAATACTCGCTTATCGACATAGCTTCGCTGTCTCGCCGCCGCCGCCACCGCCATGGCCGTAACCCCTAAGGAAAGTTTTGTAAATGAAGATAAATGATGATTGGAGAGGAGAGGGTGAGGGAGGGGCGGGGGTAGAAGGGAGTTGGGTGGTGGGTGGTGTCGGGTGGGGGAAGCGGTGAGATGAACAGGAGGTTGGAATGTGTGGTAGTTCCCTGTTTAACTCTCCCCCCTTCTCCTCTCTTTCTTCATTTTTTTCATTCTTAGATTAGCGTTTTTTTTATTTTTGTGTGACTTCTTTATCTTCTTTTTTCCCTTTCTGTTGAATCTTTCTTTTCCGTACATTTTTTCCAGATGCTCATTATGGTGTGTTTATTTTAAGATTATCACATTTCATTCTTCTCCTCGTTTTCCTTCTTTTTCTCCCTATCCTTCATCTTCTCCCTCCCCTTCTCCTTCTCCTTCCCCCTCTCTACTCCCTATCCTTCACTTTCTCCTTCTTCCTCTTCTTCTCCTTCTCCTTCTCCTTCTCTTTCTTCTCCTTATTCACCTACTTCACCTTATTTCCCTCTTTCTAATTCTTCTCCTCCTTCTCCTTACTCACCTTCTTCACCTTATTTCCCTCTTTCTAACTCTCTAATTACCTCTATCTTCACCTCCCCTGTTAGACCCTTTCTTCCCCTTTCCTCCCCTCCCTTCCCTCAGACAACACCTCCTCTTCCCCTTTCCTTCCCCCTCCCACCCAACTTACCCATTCTCCTCCCCCGCTCTGCCTGACATCCACCCTTCCTCCTCCGTCCTCCCCCTACCGTTTACTCCCTTCTCCTGCCTCCGCCCTCTTCCTACCCTTTCCTCCTCCTTCCTCCCCCTTTTCTCTCCCCAATCCCCTCTCCTCACCGCCTCCTTCCTCCCCTTCCCCCTCTCACATGCTCCCCCGCTCCCCACCTCCAGCCTCCGAAGCCGCGATAAAACCTCTATCTGAAATAAGAATCTCACTTTGATAATCACGAAATAGGTCGAGCGGACTGAATAGAGTTCCATTCTCGAGGAGGGCTGCCCGGGTTGCAAGTCAGCGCTCGCTGGTTGTCTCGAGGGTGAATGCTGTCTGCCCCCCAACCCCCCTTTTTCCCCTTCGCCCTTCACCCTTTGTCCTCTCTGCCCATTTGAGCATTTTTCTTATTATTATTTAGGACTTCTTTCCACCCCATCGTTCACTTTTTTTCTTCGCGTTATCGTTAATTTTCTCTTTTTTCCCTTTCACTTTTCTTGATATTGCTAATTTTCTCTCTCGTTCGTACATTCTTTCGTATTGCCGCCAATTCTTCATCTGCCTATCTCCCTAATTTCATTCAACCGTTGATTATTTTACCTTTCTCCCCATAGCTTTAATTTACATTCCTTTCCCTCTGTTTTAACATAAACCCACTTTTATTTCGCCTTCCCATTCATTACCTGCTATCACGTGTCTTTCTTCTCTTCCCCATCCTTCTTCCTATCATCACCATTTACCCCAATTCCTTCCTCTTCCAAGTTTCCTGTAACTTTCAGCGCTCTCTTCTTGCTTTTTGGGGATTTTATTTCCTGACTAACCTTACCCCCTCTCCCTCCCCTCCCCTCCCTCTCCCCCTCCCTTCTTCCCTTCCTCCCTCCCCTCCCTCTTAGGTTTGTTGTCTTTAGCGCGCTCTTGTTTGTGTTTGTTCCTTTTTTCCCACGCGGTAGTGTATTTTCTCACGTCCTGTTTGATTGTTTTCCTTTCCTTCTTTTGTGCTTTTGGTGACCTGTAAAGTGTGCCTTTTTGACTCTCTGTCTCTTTTTTTTCTCCTCTGTATCAATTTGTCTCAAACGAATAATATCATGCTTTTGTTTTGATTGCAAGATCATTTAGATAAATGTCGTCATAGTCGTCTTTTAGGAATATTATTGTTGCTTTTTTAAAGATTATCCAATTTATCTCTTACTGTTTTACCCAC
>NW_028234425.1:19489308-19494308 GCF_977035675.1 Penaeus japonicus | reverse complement strand
GAGAGAGAGGAGAGTAGAGACAGAGAGAGGAGAGGAGAGAGAGAGGAGAGAGAAAGAGAAAGAGAATAGAGAGAGAGGGGAGAGGAGAGGAGAGAAGACAGAGAGGGAAGAGGAGAGGAAAGAAGAGAAGAGAAGAGAAGAGAGAGGGGAAAGGAGAGAAGAGAGAGAGGGGGAGGAGAGGAGAGACTGAGGGGAGAGGAGAAGAGAGGAGAGAGAGAGAGAGAGAGAGAGAGAGAGAGAGAGAGAGAGAGAGAGAGAGAGAGAGAGAGAGAGAGAGAGAGAGAGAGAGAGAGAGAGAGAAAGAAAGAAAAAAAAGAAAGAGAAAGAGAGGGGGATATAGAAATGAGAGAGTTAAGGAGAGAGAGTGAAGGAGAGAGAGAGAGAGAGAGAGAGAGAGAGAGAGAGAGAGAGAGAGAGAGAGAGAGAGAGAGAGAGAGAGAGAGAGAGAGAGAGAGAGAGAGAGAGAGAGAGAGAGAGAGAAAGGGAGAAAATATACATGGTAGGAGCCGTGGGAGAAGCGAGAAAATGTATCAACAGTCCAGCTAGACGATTGTTTAATTAATTCGTTGCAATCAACTGTTCCCTTCCCCTGTCTCTCTGAAAGAAATGCATGAAAAGAGGGTGGATTATTACAGGATGTAGGATTCAGGTTAAAAAGGCCTAGAAAAGATGTCATTTCCCTCTCGCACCCCTCTCCCTACCTCACCCCCTTTTACTTCCTGGCTTCGTATACTTCTATCGCCCCCCCCCCTATTTTCTCTTTTGACCAATAGGGGTCGCCAAGTTTCAAAAAGGCCCTCCTCCGGCAAAAGGGTAAATTACCAAAGTTAAATGGCTGTTGGCTTAGTTTATGTCGTCATTATTGGACGGGCGTGGAAAAGTTTCGGGTGTCTGGAAAATGTTACGAATCTGATGTGTTACGCAGTTGTTAAGTTAATCTTAACTTTGGCCTCTCGCGTGTGTTATACAGATGTCCGCACATGTGTGCCGCCGGCCTGCCTGCTTGCCCGCCTGCCTTCCCGCCTGCTTGCGTGAGAGTGGGGGTGTTTGTGGTGCGTCGTAGAGTAATGTGCCTTCATTTTATTCTGGTTTATCTTATTAATTTTTGTTTTCGATCTTTCCTTTCTTTCCTTTCAATATTTCCTCTTTTCCGTTTACATTTCTTTTTCCTCCTCCTTATTCTTCGCCTTGGTCTCTGTATGTGTATGCATGCGTTCACATATTTCATGTGAAAAGGGCTAGTAATGTATTAGCGAGTATTTTCGATGGAGATGCGTCTTCCTTCTATTAGGATACCCACCCTCCATCTGGAGGGTGGGTATCCTAATAGAAGAAAGGCGGTTGTCCTATCCTAACGGAGGGAAAGCGGGGTTCTGATGAAAGGGGAGAAAGTCCTAACGGAGGGAAGACGGGAATGCTGATGAAAGAGGAGGCAGTCCTAATGGAGGGGGTATCCTAATGGAAGGGAGGCGGGTATCCTGACGAAAGGAGAAGGAATCCTGATGGAAAAGGTAGTCCTAACGGAGAAAGGGAGACGAGAGCCCTAACGAAGGGCTACGAATCCTACCGAAGGGGGCGGAGGATGTTCCTGAGAGCCGAGTCTTGATGAAGCCTTGTCTGGCGCATGATGAGCTCCGGCAGCCATCCATCCATCCAGCCAGCCAGCCTTCCCTCGGCGTCATCAGCATTGACCAAGGCGGGCCGGATGAGTGTCCATCGTCTCCTCTTATCTGCGTCTTCCCGTAATTTCAGAAGAAGAAGAAAAAACAAGGGGGGCGGAAAAACGTCTGTATGTACATATCTCGGGCGATAAAAAAGGAGAGAAAAAAATGGAGTCATTGAGTTTTTGAGGATGGTGATAAGAGGAAGGAGGGGCTTGTGAAAGGCAAGGAGAAAATTTTAATCAAGGGATTCTTTTAAATATTCTTTTGCAAGATGATTTTGAAGGAAAATAGGGGGAGAAGGAGATGAAGAATATGTTGTGAAGGGGGAACTAATAGGAAGGATGAGAAGGGGACAGAGGCAGGGATAGGGACGGGGACGGGGACATGGGGAGAGAGAGAAAGAGAGAGAGAGAGAGAGAGAGAGAGAGAGAGAGAGAGAGAGAGAGAGAGAGAGAGAGAGAGAGAGAGAGAGAGAGAGAGAGAGAGAGAGAGAGAGAGAGGGGGGGGGGGGTAGTGAGAGAGAGTGAGAGAAGGGGGTAGTGAGAGAGAGAGAGAGAGGGAGGGGCGTAGTGTGTGTGTGTGTGTGTGTGTGTGTGTGTGTGTGTGTGTGTGTGTGTGTGTGTGTGTGTGTGTGTGTGTGTGTGTGTGAGAGAGAGAGAGAGAGAGAGAGAGAGAGAGAGAGAGAGAGAGAGAGAGAGAGGGGGGGGGGGTAGTGTGTGTGAGAGAGAGAGGGGGGGGTAGTGAGAGAGTGAGAGAGGGGGGTAGTGAGAGAGAGAGAGAGAGAGATAGGGAGAGGGAGTGAGAGAGAGAGATAGGGAGAGGGAGTATGAGAGAGAGATAGGGAGAGGGAGTGAGAGAGAGAGATAGGGAGAGGGAGTGAGAGAGAGAGAGATAGGGAGAGGGCGTGAGAGAGAGAGAGATAGGGAGAGGGCGTGAGAGAGAGAGAGAGAGGGAGAGGGCGTGAGAGAGAGAGAGAGAGGGAGAGGGCGTGAGAGAGAGAGAGAGAGGGAGAGGGCGTGAGAGAGAGATAGGGAGAGGGCGTGAGGGAGAGAGAGATAGGGAGAGGGCGTGAGAGAGAGATAGGGAGAGGGCGTGAGAGAGAGAGAGATAGGGAGAGGGCGTGAGAGAGAGAGAGATAAGGAGAGGGCGTGAGAGAGAGAGAGATAGGGAGAGGGCGTGAGAGAGAGATAGGGAGAGGGAGTGAGTGAGAGAGAGATAGGGAGAGGGAGTGAGAGAGAGAGAGAGAGAGAGAGAGAGAGAGAGAGAGAGAGAGAGAGAGAGAGAGAGAGAGAGAGAGAGAGAAAGATAGATAGCGAGAGGGAGAGGGAGATAGATAGGGAGAAGGAGAGGGAGAGGGAGAGGGAGAGGGAGAGGGAGAGGGAGAGGGAGAGGGAGAGGGAGAGGGAGAGGGAGAGGGAGAGGGAGAGGGAGAGGGAGAGGGAGAAGAGAGAAGAGAGAGAGAGAGAGAAGAGAGAAGAGAGAAGAGAGAGAGAGAGAGAGAGAGAGAGAGAGAGAGAGAGAGAGAGAGAGAGAGAGAGAGAGACAGAGAGAGAAGGAGAGAGAGAAGGAGTGAAAGAGAGAGAGGAGTGAAAGAGATAGAGAGGGAGAAGGAGTGAGAGAGAGAGGTGGAAGAGGAAGAGATGGAAAGAAGAATGAGAGAGTGGGAGAGACGAAGAGAAGGAAAGAGGGAGAGGGAGATGGAGAGAGAGAGAGAGAGAGAGAGATAGGGAGAGGGCGTGAGAGAGAGAGAGAGAGAATGAGAGAGAAAGTGAGAGAGAGAGAGAGGAGAGATGAGAGAGAGGGGAGAGAGAGAAGAGAGCGAAGGAGAGAGAGAAGAGGGAAGAGTGAGAGGAGAGGCTTGTGAAAGAGATAGAGAGGTAGAAGGAGTGAAAGAGATAGCGAGGGAGAAGGAGAGAGAGAGAGAGGTGGAAGAGGAAGAGATGGAAAGAAGAATGAGAGAGTGGGAGAGACGAAGAGAAGGAAAGAGGGAGAGGGAGATGGAGAGAGAGAGAGAGAGAGAGAGAGAGGGAGAGGGCGTGAGAGAGAGAGAGAGAGGGAGAGGGCGTGAGAGAGAGAGAGAGAGGGAGAGGGCGTGAGAGAGAGAGAGATAGGGAGAGGGCGTGAGAGAGAGAGAGATAGGGAGAGGGCGTGAGAGAGAGATAGGGAGAGGGCGTGAGGGAGAGAGAGATAGGGAGAGGGCGTGAGAGAGAGATAGGGAGAGGGCGTGAGAGAGAGAGAGATAGGGAGAGGGCGTGAGAGAGAGAGAGATAGGGAGAGGGCGTGAGAGAGAGAGAGAGAGGGAGAGGGCGTGAGAGAGAGAGAGGGAGGGAGAGAGAGAGAGAGAGAGAGGGAGAGGGAGAGAGAGAGAGAGAGAGAGAGAGAGAGAGAGAGAGAGAGAGAGAGAGAGAGAGAGAGAGAGAGAGAGAGAGAGAGAGAGAGAGAGAAAGATAGATAGCGAGAGGGAGAGGGAGATAGATAGGGAGAAGGAGAGGGAGAGGGAGAGGGAGAGGAGGGAGAGGGAGTGGGAGAGGGGAGAGGGAGAGGGAGAGGGAGAGGGGAGAGGAGTGGGAGAGAGGGTAGAGAGAGAGAGTGAGAGGAGAGAAGAGGAGAGAGAGAGGATGAGAGAGAGAGAGAGAGAGAGAGAGAGAGACAGAGAGAGAAGGAGAGAGAGAAGGAGTGAAAGAGAGAGAGGAGTGAAAGAGATAGAGAGGGAGAAGGAGTGAGAGAGAGAGGTGGAAGAGGAAGAGATGGAAAGAAGAATGAGAGAGTGGGAGAGACGAAGAGAAGGAAAGAGGGAGAGGGAGATGGAGAGAGAGAGAGAGAGAGAGAGAGAGAGAGAGAGAGAGAGAGAGAGAGAGAGAGAGAGAGAGAGAGAGAGAGAGAGAGAGAGAGAGAGAGAGAGAGAAGGAGAGAGAGAAGGAGTGAAAGAGAGAGAGGAGTGAAAGAGATAGAGAGGTAGAAGGAGTGAAAGAGATAGAGAGGGAGAAGGAGTGAGAGAGAGAGGTGGAAGAGGAAGAGATGGAAAGAAGAATGAGAGAGTGGGAGAGACGAAGAGAAGGAAAGAGGGAGAGGGAGATGGAGAGAGAGAGAGAGAGAGAGAGAGAGAGAGAGAGAGAGAGAGAGAGAGAGAGAGAGAGAGAGAGAGAGAAGGAAAGATGGAGAGAGAGAGAGAGAGTGAGAGTGAGAGTGAGAGTGAGAGTGAGAGTGAGTGAGATTGAGAGAGAGCGCCAGCCCTAGCGGGGGTGTAATGGCGTCATAAATTCTTGCATGGCTTGATGAGCGATGACAACAGCTGTAGCTCCCCGCACGCTACACCTGCTACGCCTGTGTCAGAGG
>NW_028234425.1:19471808-19474308 GCF_977035675.1 Penaeus japonicus | reverse complement strand
GCTTTTGATAGAGTATGGCACCAGGGGCTTCTGGAGAAACTACAAGTGAATAGAATTGCAGGGAGTGTCTGCGCCCTCCTTGAAGACTTTCTTATTGGACGTCACCTCCACGGAGTTATCAACGGTATCTCTTCACAGAATAAACCCAAACCTGATCTTTAGATGAATAAGGAAAAGTTGGAAGAAACACCTGTTATTAAGATACTCGGGATCAAGTTTGATGAAAAGATGAGCTTCAGAAAACATGTGAAAGACCTGGCTCGATCAGGTGCTTCGAAACTTGCCGCATTTCGTTGCATTTCTCCTTTTTTAAATGTAAAGGGATGCAAGATTCCCTATGATTCCCTAGCATGACCGACCCTAGAATATGCTCCATTAACATGGATGTCTTGCCCATCTTCATATATTCATCTTCTTGAGAAACGTGATGAAAGGGCGCGACATATCAACAGATGTGATGGTGCTGCTGGAGAGGATGGGCCTATTTACACTCTCTAACATCGACGAGACGTAGCAGGGATCACAGTTTCTCATTTCTCATTCCTCACCGCTCCTTGGATCTTTGTCATCCGAGGAACTCTGTCAAGACGACCGTATGCTAGCAGAGAAGCTAGATCAAGTGACCTAGACCTCGTCGTTCCCTGGTCTAGGACTACCCTTCACCAAAGGTGCTTCATACCCAGAATGACTAAACTTTGGAATGTCTAGTAACCAATCAGAATTTAACTCTATATAAACTAAACATTAATAACTGGTTGTGTTGTAGTCATGTCACGTAATTATTTTTATAGCAAACACATTTAGATTAGATTATCAAATGTATTATTTCCTTTTGTTTTCTTGCCAGGTTAGCTTTGAGATAGACTTCTCAGAAGTGAGAAAGCTTTAGCTAAATAAGATATGATATGGAAATGCTGTAACCATTTCCATATGACCTGCATGTATTGTTGTAATAAATGTTTATGAAAAAAATAGAGCGAGAGAGAATGATATATATGAGAGAGAGGAAGAGGGAAAGAGAGAGAAAGAAAGAAAGAAAGAAAAAGAAAGAGAAATAGGGAGAGGGAGAGGGAAAGGAAAGGGAGAAAGAGAGGAGGAAGGAGAAGAAACGGACGAAGATCCCAGGGGTTGAGTCATTAAAACACAGTTAACCTCTGGGCTCTGCGGTGCACGTGCCTCGCTCTCTCCCCTGTCCGTCGGTAGAGAAGCGGTAGGAGAAGGAGGGAAGAAGGTGAAGAAAAGAAAAATAAAGATGCAATGAGGAGGCAGTGATCATAGTCCTGGATGGCATGGGAAAGTAACAGTAATGGTAAAAAGCGATGGTGATAGTTGTAGCATCAGTGGCGCCTCAGCCAACAACAACAACATCAACATCATCATCATCATCATGATCATCATCAACAACAACAACAGTACCAGCACCAGTAGCAGCAACAGCCGTTGTACAAATGATAGAAGTAGCAGTACTACAAGTAGTAGTAGTGGTAGTAGCAGCACACTAACAAAACGAAGCCCATAAATATGGTCTTATCAGAAAGAATTCAAACCAGGTTTTGGTAATTTTACGCCATTTTTTCACAACTTTAGGAGGAATGAGCACTCAGAGCAAGTCTATCTGTGCAAGGCTAGATGAAGTCATATCAGAGAGAGAGAGAAAAAGAAAAACAACAAATAGGGATCTAAATGGTTGCTTGGACGAGGTGTCGCCCGTCTTTCTCGCTCCACCGATCTGCCATCCTATGCCCGGGAGGAACTCGTTCACCAGGCTTTAGAGGAGAAAGAAGAAGAGGAAGAGAAGGAAGAGGATAAGATAGAAGATAAGCAGGAAGAGGTTGAAAATGAAGAGGATGAAAATGAAGAGGATAGGAAGGAAGAAAATGAGAAGGAATAGGATGAAAAGGAAGAGAGTGAGAAGAAAGGGGATGAAAATGAAGAGGATAAGAAGAAAGAATATAAGCAGGAAGAGGATGAGAAGGAAGAGGATAAGAGGGAGGAGGATGAGAAGGAAGATGAAGAAGAGGGAGAAGAAAAAATGAAATAAAAAACAAAAACTAAAGAAAAACAAAAAGCAAAACCAAAAGAAAAACTTAGAAAAAAAATAGGAGATGAAAATTCGTCAAAGAAAATAGAAAAGAAAAAGGTGAATAAGGAGAAGTATAAGAGGAAGAGGAGGACGTCAAATTAGCTTTAATCTAATTAGAAGCAGTAAAGGTGTTCTAAACTTGTTTTGAAGGCGAGCTGAAGACTCTCGAAAAGCGACTTGATCAACGGGGTCTACAAGTTCGCCATAACACTGCAAAAGCGCCGTCTCAGATGTTTAATTCTAGGAGAGAAAATTGCAAATAAAGAAAAGAAAACGAGATAAAAAGGAAATAAAGGACAACGGGATACAAAAAGCAGGTTATAGAGAAATGAAAACGAGACAAAAAGTAGAGAAAACGATATGTAAGAAAAAGAGAACGAGAAGAACGGGTTCTTATGGAAAGAATTGAGATAAATA
>NW_028234425.1:19459308-19461808 GCF_977035675.1 Penaeus japonicus | reverse complement strand
TTTATGTAAGTTAAACGTGGGTTCAAATCCCCGTAGACTGTTGAACCCGAAAGAATGTGTTAATTTGGGTACTTAATGTGGTTATTGTTATACAAATAGCTAGAAAAAACACAAAATAAATAGGACGGATACAGATGCAAAACTTTATTTAACTATGAGCTGTAGGTTATTATTACACACAGTTAAAACAAACATGGCATTTCCATGAATTGAAATGTAGGTTGGTATTGTGCATTATTGTTTTACCTTTGTATTACATCTTAACATATGTTATATTAGTTTTATTATCATTGTCATTATTATTATTATTAATGTACCTAACATCAATCAGTGTTATTATTATCGTTACTATTACTTTTCTTCTAATGATAGTAATAGTGCTGTAGTAATCGTTGTGCTATTTTTATAATTATGAATAGTGTTATTACTTAATGTAGCTGTTACTGTATTTCTTTTGTATTATCTGCGTTTATATAGATAATGAGTCTGTCATTGCTGCAATTATTTGAATTGGAACTAAATTAGATATCTTCAATATTAATATATTTAACGATTTTGCCCTTAACTATGAGAAACCAGCGAACAGATACGATATATACATACATCCCTTCTGGCAACCTTTTGAGTCGCGTATTTCAATCCGAAAGTGCTGAAAGTGGTGGGGCAGCATTTTACGCCTCTGGGCCTACGTGTGTAGGGTTCTGAGTCATTTTTACAACCACGGTGGCAACTCTGAGGGCGCCTCCCCCAGTTTTCGGATGGAGGGTTGGTAGGGAAGGGTAAGGTGGGGGGTGAGGAAGAGGGAGGAGGAAGGGCAGGTGGTTGTATGTAGGGAGATGAGAGATAGGAGGGAAAAATAGAAGAAGGAAGGGAAGGAGGGATGGCAATATAAAAAAGGAAAGGGAAACGAGGAAGAGAGAGAAGAAGATAAATAAAAAGAGAAAAATCAGTGAAAGGAAGTGGGGTCTAAAGGAAAAAAAGGGGGAAATCCAAGAAATGGCAGAGAAAAATACACAGCCAATCGTATTGAAGATGAAAGAAAAAGTGCATGACATTGTCTGTCGTTTTTATATCCTTTTTTCGCGTTCCCTTTCTCAGTTATTTACGCTGATGACAGTACCTGCGCATTCGTCCACTGTATGTTTAATTTAAGGTATTGGGTGTTACGCGTCTTCACAGAAGCAGCGAAAATCAGCAGTCGGGCGTTGTTGCATACACAAAAAGTTCGAGCTTTTCACGTGGAGTGCGTTATATGTCGTGCACCAATGAAACGCTTTGTTTTTGTTTGTGTTGATGTTGCCTCTCCCGCTGTTGTTTTGTTGTTTGGAGTTTAATTCGGGTAACTGGTCCTTATGATACTCCATGAATGCCAATGTTACCCTTTGAGACCCTGAAAATATTGTCATTATGAAAGTTCATGGTGATTCTAATACGGGTGATGTCATCGGTGAGGTTACTGCTGCTGTTGCTGCTATTACTTCCGCTGCTGCTACTGATGCTACTACTACTGCTGCTGCTGCTGCTGCTGCTGCTGCTGCTGCTGCTGCTACTGCTACTGCTACTGCTACTGCTACTGCTACTGCTACTACTACTACTACTACTACTACTACTACTACTACTACTACTACTACTACTTCTACTACTACTGCTACTACTAATGCTACTTCTACTACTACTACTACTACTACTACTATTATTACAGATAGTAGTATTATTACTACAGATATTAAGAGAAACATAGAGCAATAATGATAGTGATATAAGCAGTAGCAGTAGAAGTAGAAATAGATAATAGCAGTAGCAATATTGCAAAAAGTTATATTTATGAAAAAATAAAGAGAAAGGAAAGGGAAAAGAAGAAGAAAAAGAGGAAAAAGAAAGAGAAGAAAATTAAGAGAGAGACGAAGAAGAAGAAAGTGAAAAGAGAAAAAGTGTATGAAGACAAAGAAAACAGTAACAGGAAGAGGGCGTGGTCCAGCGCATAGGTTTCCCTGAGCAATTCGTAAGCAACATCGTTGACCGTCTTGAGGATTCATCGAGCGCGCTCGCCCATCCGCCCGCTTGCTCGTGGGGAGGGGTGGGAGGGCTAACGAAGGGCGTGTGTGCTTTTCTGCTAAGGAGGTTTTAAGCTTGAGTTTTTTTTTTTTTTTTTTCATTATTTTTAGGGAGGAGCAGAGGAAGTTGGAAGGTCGATTTTGATTTTTTAAAGGGGGGGGGGGAGGCCGAGGGTGGTGCATTGGGTCATGCATTTGTTGTCGCTGTCGTTTTGTTCTGGTTGTTGGTGGCGATTTTGGTTGTTCTTTCTAGTTTATGTGATATATGTATTATTGCACTTTGTATGGTTTGTTTGTATATAGTTATCAATCCTTCTTCTTTTTACATTTTTCATTCCTGTCCAAGATCTCATATTCTTCTCCTTTGGATATTAATTTCTTATTAAGTATTCCGACGATAAAAGCACAAAAGGATGTGATATTTCAATTTCTTTCACTCTTGTTTT
>NW_028234425.1:19436808-19441808 GCF_977035675.1 Penaeus japonicus | reverse complement strand
TGTGGTGTTGCTTCTCCTCCTCCTGAAGGTGTGTGGTGTTGCTTCTCCTCATCCTGAGGGTGTGTGGTGTTGCTTCTCCTCCTCCTGAAGGTGTGTGGTGTTGCTTCTCCTCCTCCTGAAGGTGTGTGGTGTTGCTTCTCCTCCTCCTGAAGGTGTGTGGTGTTGCTTCTCCTCATCTGAGTGTGTGGTGATGTTGCCTCCTCCTGAAGGTGTGTGGTGTGCTTCCTCCTCCTGAAGGGTGTGTGGTGTTGCTTCTCCTCCTGAAGGTGTGTGGTTGCCTTTCTCCTGAGTGTGTGGTGTTGCTTCTCTCCTCCTGAGGTGTGTGGTGCTGCTTCTCCTCCTCCTGATGATGCGTGTTGCTTCTCCTCCTCCTGAAGGTGTGTGGTGTTGCTTCTCCTCATCCTGAGGGTGTGTGGTGTTGCTTCTCCTCCTCCTGAAGGTGTGTGGTGTTGCTTCTCCTCATCCTGAGGGTGTGTGGTGTTGCTTCTCCTCCTCCTGAAGGTGTGTGGTGTTGCTTCTCCTCCTCCTGAAGGTGTGTGGTGTTGCTTCTCCTCATCCTGAGGGTGTGTGGTGTTGCTTCTCCTCATCCTGAAGGTGTGTGGTGTTGCTTCTCCTCATCCTGAGGGTGTGTGGTGTTGCTTCTCCTCCTCCTGAAGGTGTGTGGTGTTGCTTCTCCTCATCCTGAGGGTGTGTGGTGTTGCTTCTCCTCCTCCTGAAGGTGTGTGGTGTTGCTTCTCCTCATCCTGAGGATGTGTGGTGTTGCTTCTCCTCATCCTGAGGGTGTGTGGTGTTGCTTCTCCTCATCCTGAGGGTGTGTGGTGTTGCTTCTCCTCCTCCTGAAGGTGTGTGGTGTTGCTTCTCCTCATCCTGAGGATGTGTGGTGTTGCTTCTCCTCATCCTGAGGATGTGTGGTGTTGCTTCTCCTCATCCTGAGGGTGTGTGGTGTTGCTTCTCCTCATCCTGAGGGTGTGTGGTGTTACTTCTCCTCATCCTGAGGGTGTGTGGTGTTGCTTCTCCTCCTCCTGAAGGTGTGTGGTGTTGCTTCTCCTCATCCTGAGGATGTGTGGTGTTGCTTCTCCTCATCCTGAGGGTGTGTGGTGTTGCTTCTCCTCATCCTGAGGGTGTGTGGTGTTACTTCTCCTCATCCTGAGGGTGTGTGGTGTTGCTTCTCCTCCTCCTGAAGGTGTGTGGTGTTGCTTCTCCTCATCCTGAGGATGTGTGGTGTTGCTTCTCCTCATCCTGAGGGTGTGTGGTGTTGCTTCTCCTCATCCTGAAGATGTGTGGTGTTGCTTCTCCTCCTCCTGAAGGTGTGTGGTGTTGCTTCTCCTCATCCTGAGGGTGTGTGGTGTTGCTTCTCCTCATCCTGAGGGTGTGTGGTGTTGCTTCTCCTCCTCCTGAAGGTGTGTGGTGTTGCTTCTCCTCATCCTGAAGGTGTGTGGTGTTGCTTCTCCTCCTCCTGAAGGTGTGTGGTGTTGCTTCTCCTCCTCCTGAAGGTGTGTGGTGTTGCTTCTCCTCATCCTGAGGATGTGTGGTGTTGCTTCTCCTCATCCTGAGGGTGTGTGGTGTTGCTTCTCCTTCTGAAGGTGTGTGGTGTTGCTTCTCCTCATCCTGAGGGTGTGTGGTGTTGCTTCTCCTCCTCCTGAAGGTGTGTGGTGTTGCTTCTCCTCCTCCTGAAGGTGTGTGGTGTTGCTTCTCCTCCTCCTGAAGGTGTGTGGTGTTGCTTCTCCTCCTCCTGAAGGTGTGTGGTGTTGCTTCTCCTCATCCTGAGGATGTGTGGTGTTGCTTCTCCTCATCCTGAAGGTGTGTGGTGTTGCTTCTCCTTCTGAAGGGGTGTGGCGTTGCTTCTCCTCCTGAAGGTGTGTGGTGTTGCTTCTCCTCCTCCTGAATGTGTGTGGTGTTGCTTCTCCTCATCCTGAAGGTGTGTGGTGTTGCTTCTCCTCATCCTGAAGGTGTGTGGTGTTGCTTCTCCTCATCCTGAGGATGTGTGGTGTTGCTTCTCATCCTGAGGGTGTGTGGTGTTGCTTCTCCTCATTCTGAAGATGTGTGGTGTTGCCTCTCCTCCTTCTGAAGGTGTGTGGTGTTGCTTCTCCTTCTGAAGGTGTGTGGTGTTACTTCTCCTCCTCCTTGAGGTGTGTGGTGTTGCTTCTCCTTCTGAAGGTGTGTGGCGTTGCTTCTCCTCCTCCTGAAGGTGTGTGGTGTTGCTTCTCCTCCTCCTGAAGGTGTGTGGTGTTGCTTCTCCTCCTGAAGGTGTGTGGTGTTGTTCCTCATCCTGAGGTGTGTGGTGTTGCTTCTCCTTCTGAAGGTGCGTGGTGTTGCTTCTCCTTCTGAAGGTGTGTGGTGTTGCTTCTCCTCCTCCTGAAGGTGTGTGGTGTTGCTTCTCCTTCTGAAGGTGTGTGGCGTTGCTTCTCCTCATCCTGAAGGTGTGTGGTGTTGCTTCTCCTCCTCCTGAAGGTGTGTGGTGTTGCTTCTCCTCATCCTGAGGATGTGTGGTGTTGCTTCTCCTCATCCTGAAGATGTGTGGTGTTGCTTCTCCTCCTCCTGAAGGTGTGTGGTGTTGCTTCTCCTCCTCCTGAAGGTGTGTGGTGTTGCTTCTCCTCATCCTGAAGATGTGTGGTGTTGCTTCTCCTCCTCCTGAAGGTGTGTGGTGTTGCGTCTCCTTCTGAAGGTGTGTGGCGTTGCTTCTCCTCCTCTTCCTGAAGGTGTGTGGTGTTGCTTCTCCTCCTCCTGAAGGTGTGTGGTGTTGCTTCTCCTTCTGAAGGTGTGTGGTGTTGCTTCTCCTCCTCCTGAAGGTGTGTGGTGTTGCTTCTCCTTCTGAAGGTGTGTGGCGTTGCTTCTCCTCCTCCTGAAGGTGTGTGGTGTTGCTTCTCCTCATCCTGAAGATGTGTGGTGTTGCTTCTCCTCCTCCTGAAGGTGTGTGGTGTTGCTTCTCCTCATCCTGAAGGTGTGTGGTGTTGCTTCTCCTCCTCCTGAAGGTGTGTGGTGTTGCTTCTCCTCATCCTGAAGGTGTGTGGTGTTGCTTCTCCTCCTCCTGAAGGTGTGTGGTGTTGCTTCTCCTCATCCTGAGGGTGTGTGGTGTTGCTTCTCCTCATCCTGAGGGTGTGTGGTGTTGCTTCTCCTCCTCCTGAGGGTGTGTGGTGTTGCTTCTCCTTCTGAAGGTGTGTGGTGTTGCTTCTCCTCCTGAAGGTGTGTGGTGTTGCTTCTCCTCCTCCTGAAGGTGTGTGGTGTTGCTTCTCCTCCTCCTGAAGGTGTGTGGTGTTGCTTCTCCTCCTCCTGAGGGTGTGTGGTGTTGCTTCTCCTCCTCCTGAAGGTGTGTGGTGTTGCTTCTCCTCCTCCTGAAGGTGTGTGGTGTTGCTTCTCCTCCTGAAGGTGTGTGGTGTTGCTTCTCCTCCTCCTGAAGGTGTGTGGTGTTGCTTCTCCTTCTGAAGGTGTGTGGTGTTGCTTCTCCTCCTCCTGAAGGTGTGTGGTGTTGCTTCTCCTCCTCCTGAAGGTGTGTGGTGTTGCTTCTCCTCCTTCTGAAGGTGTGTGGTGTTGCTTCTCCTCATCCTGAGGGTGTGTGGTGTTGCTTCTCCTCCTCCTGAAGGTGTGTGGTGTTGCTTCTCCTCATCCTGAAGGTGTGTGGTGTTGCTTCTCCTCCTGAAGGTGTGTGGTGTTGCTTCTCCTCCTCCTGAAGGTGTGTGGTGTTGCTTCTCCTTCTGAAGGTGTGTGGTGTTGCTTCTCCTCATCCTGAGGATGTGTGGTGTTGCTTCTCCTCCTCCTGAAGATGTGTGGTGTTGCTTCTCCTCCTCCTGAAGGTGTGTGGTGTTGCTTCTCCTTCTGAAGGTGTGTGGCGTTGCTTCTCCTCCTCCTGAAGGTGTGTGGTGTTGCTTCTCCTCATCCTGAAGGTGTGTGGTGTTGCTTCTCCTCCTCCTGAAGGTGTGTGGTGTTGCTTCTCCTTCTGAAGGTGTGTGGTGTTGCTTCTCCTCATCCTGAAGGTGTGTGGTGTTGCTTCTCCTCATCCTGAAGGTGTGTGGTGTTGCTTCTCCTTCTGAAGGTGTGTGGCGTTGCTTCTCCTCTCTGAAGGTGTGTGGTGTTGTTCTTTCATCTGAAGGTGTGTGGTGTTGCGTCTCCTTCTGCAGGTGGTGTGTGGTGTTGCTTCTCCTCATCCTGAAGATGTGTGGTGTTGCTTCTCCTCATCCTGAAGGTGTGTGGTGTTGCTTCTCCTTCTGAAGGTGTGTGGTGTTGCTTCTCCTCATCCTGAAGGTGTGTGGTGTTGCTTCTCCTCATCCTGAAGATGTGTGGTGTTGCTTCTCCTCCTCCTGAAGGTGTGTGGTGTTGCTTCTCCTTCTGAAGGTGTGTGGCGTTGCTTCTCCTCCTCCTGAAGGTGTGTGGTGTTGCTTCTCCTCATTCTGAGGGTGTGTGGTGTTGCTTCTCCTCATCCTGAAGGTGTGTGGTGTTGCTTCTCCTCATTCTGAGGGTGTGTGGTGTTGCTTCTCCTCATCCTGAAGGTGTGTGGTGTTGCTTCTCCTCATCCTGAAGATGTGTGGTGTTGCTTCTCCTCATCCTGAAGGTGTGTGGTGTTTCTTCTCCTCCTGAAGGTGTGAGGTGTTGCTTCTCCTCATCCTGAGGATGTGTGGTGTTGCTTCTCATCCTGAGGGTGTGTGGTGTTGCTTCTCCTCCTCCTGAAGGTGTGTGGTGTTGCTTCTCCTCCTTCTGAGGGTGTGTGGTGTTGCTTCTCCTCATCCTGAAGGTGTGTGGTGTTGCTTCTCCTCATCCTGAGGGTGTGTGGTGTTGCTTCTCCTTCTGAAGGTGTGTGGTGTTACTTCTCCTCCTCCTGAATGTGTGTGGTGTTGCTTCTCCTTCTGAAGGTGTGTGGTGTTGCTTCTCCTTCTGAAGGTGTGTGGCATTGCTTCTCCTCTTCCTGAAGGTGTGTGGTGTTGCTTCTCCTTCTGAAGGTGTGTGGCATTGCTTCTCCTCTTCCTGAAGGTGTGTGGTGTTGCTTCTCCTCCTCCTATAGGTGTGTG
>NW_028234425.1:19424308-19426808 GCF_977035675.1 Penaeus japonicus | reverse complement strand
TAAAAGAGAGGAGAAAGATGGTGCGAAGAAAAGATGCTATTGCAGAGGAGAATTCTAAAGAAACTCTATTCTAAATTATATGCTATTCTATTAAGGAAATTGTTATATGCTATGCTTTAAGGGGATAATATGCTACTCTATAGCAGAATTAGAGGAAGGGAAAAGCGGCTTAAGCTAGTTGTTCGTATATCTTATCCCCATTGCAATACTGCAACGTTCACACAGATTTATGTGCAACTAAGTAGAAGTGATTGCAAGCTAAAGTTCCCTATTCTATAGAACTTAAATCTTCTAGAAAAAATCCATATGAATCTTGTTATTGGATTTTAGAATACATGTTAAAAGTAATGTCTTTATTAAAAACCGCATTGATTATTTTTTTAATGCAACTAATTGATTTTATATGATGCAATCTCGGAATCACAAAACAGAAAATACTAATCGTTTAAAATCTAATTGTAAAAGAGTATTGTATAAGACTACTGAATGTTCCCCCAAACCTGGCATCGAGAACTCTTGGCTTACGCTTTTAAAGAGAGAAAGAAAAAAAATCGGCTGATAATAACCTGCCTGGTAACTAGTTCAGTGTGGCATGCACGTAGTTTACCTGTGTCAGGAGCTGGTCGGTTTACCGGCGGCGGAAAAGAGTTGGGTGAGGGAGGGCGAGTGGGATGGGGAGAGGGGGGAGGGGCAGGGCGCTTATATCTTGCATGTGGTTTACTCAGGATATCATGCAGAGCCTAGGAGAGAGGGGGTGGTTGGGATGGGTTGGGATGGGGTGGAGGCGGCGCATGCGGCACACACTTGATTTCGTGCTAAGGATTCCCTGGCTCCCTTCCTCCTTCCTCCCTCCTTCCTCCTCCCCTCCCCTCCCATCTCCCCCCCTCCCTCTCTTGGCTGCAGCAGATGGTTTGCAAAGTGTCATGCAGTGAGCGTCATGCACCCCTTCCCCTTCCCTTACCCCCTCCCCTCTCCCCGGTCATGAAGACGAGACATTCCAGAAACAAGGACGCTTCTTTAATGCTCCGGGGCATATACTTGGGCGGGAGCGGCGTGGCATTAAAAACGATTTATATAAATGCAACCTTGGATGACTTGTTTATTTTTCATTTAGAGATCATGTAATGGACCTCGACCATGAGAAGTGGGACGAGGGGGTTGAGGCAGAGAGGGGGAGAGGGGAGGGTCAGGTGCAACCGTGCACAGACCCCATGCACTGACCCCCCCCCCTTCTTCCCCGCTCCTCCCTAGCGCGTCAACGTCCTCTTCCTCCTCCCCTTATTCACCTTATCGACCCCTCATCCTTCTTCGCATCTCGCGGACCCTCTTTCGCATACACGCATACGCACGCTCGGATGCACACTCGAAAACGCACTGGCATTGTTAACAACGCACACACGCACGCTCAACCCCACGCACAATCGCACATGCACGCAAACGCACACGCAAAAGCGCCAGTTTAGCCCGGCGACAAGCGTGCGTCCCTCGCTCCCTTCGTCGTCTTAATCAAGAGTTGAACAACCGGGCATTACGGGCGCTGAAAGTTGAATAAATGATTGTCATCATTTTCTTACGTGGCCCGGGGACAATTACGCACGTGAGAGTCTCTGGTTGTATCGCTCCGCTGTCCGGTTTTTGTTTCTTTATCCGTGTTTCTTCTTTTCTGTTTCTTCTCTCTCTCACTCTCTCTCTCTCTCTCTCTCTCTCTCTCTCTCTCTCTCTCTCTCTCTCTCTCTCTCTCTCTCTCTCTCTCTCTCTCTCTCTCTCTCTCTCTCTTTTCTCTTTATATATATATATATATATATATATATATATATATATATATATATATATATATATATATACATACATACATACATACATACACACACACACACACACACACACACACACACACACACACACACACACACACACACACACACACACACACACACACACACATATATATACATATACATATACATATATATTCATGTCCAGTTTCTCATAATTTCCTTCTACCTTTCTTATTTTGTATTCGCTATTTTTGGTCCCTTTCTGCTATCCCTTTATCGCTCACTAGTTTTATCATGTATCAGAATGTGGATTTTGTAATATGTGCCTCTGACTTTCTTGTATTCCTCTTCCTCCACCACCCTTTCCTATCACCACCTCCTCTTCCTCCAAGTTTTCATCTTCCTCCCTCTCCCTTTTCTCAGCCCAATCCTCCTTTTATTTTTATTCTTCCCCCTTTCTCTTCTACCGCTTCCTCCTCTGCCTATTGTTCTTCTTCCTCCTCCTACCGTTCTTCGACCGCCTATTATTATTATTATTATTATTATTATTATTATTATTATTATTCCTCTTCCCACCCCTTTTCCTCCTTCCCCCTCCCTCTCCCTTTCTTCCCGTTCCTCCAATTCTCCTTTCATCTCTTTCTCCATTCTCTTCTAATAATTCCTCTTCCTTGTCCTACTGCTTCTCCTACTGTTCCTCCTTCTCTTCCTTTTCTTCTTCT
>NW_028234425.1:19381808-19401808 GCF_977035675.1 Penaeus japonicus | reverse complement strand
TTATTATTATTATTATTATTATTACTTTCATTATTAATATTTTTATGATTGATATTATTATTGATATTATCATCATTATTATTATTAGTAGTAGTAGTAGTAGTAATAGCAGTATTGGTTGCAGTAGTAGTAATAGTAGTATCAGTACTGGTTGTAGTAATAGTAGTAGTAGTAGTAGTGTCAACATTATTTTTACAATTATTAGAATTATAAACAATATCATTGTTATATTATGTTGTATTACCTTATTGTCAAAATTGTTATCACTTGTTATAATCATCGTCATTAAAATTTTTCCTCTTTTATTTTAAGTTCTGTTATTATGATTCTATTATTATTTGCAACCCTAATACGTTCACAGTTTCCTTTTTCACTCTTTATTTTTGTGTTTTTTCCCCCTTTTCCACGCACACATTCTCGCTATTCTAGTGCCATGATATATCAGGTTGCCTGGGGGAAAATTTCTCTTTCCTTACATTATTCTCTTGTTTTCCAGCATTGGCCTTCCACTTTCCTCGAATTTGCAGTGTTCTCATTTTGTCGCTTTTCCCTCTTTACCCTCTTCTATCCCACTTCCTTCCCACTTTCTTCTCAATTTTCCTCCTCACGCCATCCTCTTCGGACTTTTCCTCATTTTCTCCTTTATTTTCTAACGTGTTTTATCTCTGTTTTATTCGTCTTTTTAACATTATTATTTTTCTTCTCGTTTCACTGTCCTATCCTTTTCTTTACTTTCTACCTTCTATCTCTTGTTTCCTCTCTTTTCCCGTTACCCTATCTTCATCATGTACCTCTCTCTCTCTCTCTCTCTCTCTCTCTCTCTCTCTCTCTCTCTCTCTCTCTCTCTCTCCCTCCCCCTCCCTCCCCCTCCCTCCCTCCCTCCCTCCCTCCCTCCCTCCCTCCCCGTCTCCCTCCCCTCTCTCCCTTCGTCCCCTTCCTTTTTCTCTTCTCCTTTTCCCTCTCCCTCTCCCACTCCATTCCCTCCCTCCCTCCCACTCTCACTCCCACACCTACTCTCACTTTCACTCCCACTCCCACTCCCACTCCCACTCCCTGCCTCGCTCTCCCTTCCTTCTCCTTCTCACTCATCCTCACTCTTTCTCTTCCTCCCTCCCTTCCTCTCTTTTTCTCCCTCTCCCACTCCCTCTCCCTCTTCTTCTTTGCTCTCCTTGCCTCCTTCCCTCCCTCCCTCTCATTCCCCCTCCCCCCCTCCTCCTCCTCCTCCTCCTCCTCCTCCTCCTTCCCCCTCCCCTTCCCCTCCTTCTCCTCCTCCTCCTTCCCCCCCTTCCCCTTCCCCTCCCCTTCCCCTCCTCCCCCTTCCTCTCCTCCTTCTCCTCCTCCTCTTCCTCCTCCTCCACCTCTTCCTCCTCTTCCCCCTTCCCCTTCTTCTTCCCCTTCCTCTCCCCCTCCTTCCCTCTCCCTCCTCTTCCTCCTCCTCCTCCTACTCCTCCTCCTCCCCCCCTTCTCTCTCCCTACATTCATCCACCTCCTTCCCTCCCCCTCCTCTTCCTCCTCCCCCTTCCCCTCCTCCTCCCCCTTCCCCTCCTCCTCCCCCTTCCCCTCCTCCTCCTCCCCCCTCTCCCCCTCCTCCTCCTCCTCCTCCCCTCTTCCTCCTCCTCCTCCTCCTCCCCTCCTCCTATTCCTCCTCCCCTCCTCTTCCTCCTTTCCCTCCTCTCATTCCTCCTCTTCCTCTTCTTTCTCCTTCTCTTCTTCCTCCTCCTCCTCCCCCTCTTCTTCCTCCTCCTCCTCCTCCTCCTCCTCCTCCTCCTCCTCCTCCCCCCCTTCCCCTTTCTCTCCCCCTCCCTCCCTCTCCCTCCTCCTCCTCCTCTTCCTCTTTCTCCTCTTCTTCCTCCTCCTCTTCCTCCTCCTCCTCCTTCTCCTCCTCCTCCTCCTCCTCCCCCTTCCCTCTCCTCCCCCCCCCCCCTTCATCCACCAAGCCGTCTCTGGGTTCGTAATGAGTCCCATCACGTGGACGGTTTTGAGGATTGTGGAATTCCCATGAAAATTTGATTGTCCCGCTTTTGGGCCGTCTTTTTTTTTGTTTTTTTGTTTGTTTGTTTGTTTATTTTTTGTTGTTGTTTTTGGGCGATCACTGCTGCTGTTTCTTGTTATTTTTTTGTTTATTTTTAGCAGTATATGATCATTGTTATCTTCACTTTTATTACTTCTACTCCCAACGATGATTATTTATTACTGCAACTGCTACTTATACAACCACTACTACTACATCTACTACAACAGCTCCTACTATTTCTACTACAACAGCTTCTACTACTACTGCTACTGCTGCTGCTATTACTACTTCTACCACTACTACTATTTCTACTACTACTATTAATACTACTACTACCACTTCTATTGCTACTACTATTACTGTTACTACCACTTCTATTGCTACTACTATTACTGTTACTACCACTTCTATTGCTACTACTATTACTGTTACTACCACTTCTATTGCTACTACTATTACTGTTACTACCACTTCTATTGCTACTACTATTACTGTTACTACCACTTCTATTGCTACTACTATTACTGTTACTACCACTTCTATTGCTACTACTATTACTGTTACTACCACTTCTATTGCTACTACTATTACTGTTACTACCACTTCTATTGCTACTACTATTACTGTTACTACCACTTCTATTGCTACTACTATTACTGTCACTACCACTTCTATTGCTACTACTATTACTGTTACTACCACTTCTATTGCTACTACTATTACTGTTACTACCACTTCTATTGCTACTACTATTACTGTTACTACCACTTCTATTGCTACTACTATTACTGTTACTACCACTTCTATTGCTACTACTATTACTGTTACTACCACTTCTATTGCTACTACTATTACTGTTACTACCACTTCTATTGCTACTACTATTACTGTTACTACCACTTCTATTGCTACTACTATTACTGTTACTACCACTTCTATTGCTACTACTATTACTGTTACTACCACTTCTATTGCTACTACTATTACTGTTACTACCACTTCTATTGCTACTACTATTACTGTTACTACCACTTCTATTGCTACTACTATTACTGTTACTACCACTTCTATTGCTACTACTATTACTGTTACTACCACTTCTATTGCTACTACTATTACTGTTACTACCACTTCTATTGCTACTACTATTACTGTTACTACCACTTCTATTGCTACTACTATTACTGTTACTACCACTTCTATTGCTACTACTATTACTGTTACTACCACTTCTATTGCTACTACTATTACTGTTACTACCACTTCTATTGCTACTACTATTACTGTTACTACCACTTCTATTGCTACTACTATTACTGTTACTACCACTTCTATTGCTACTACTATTACTGTTACTACCACTTCTATTGCTACTACTATTACTGTTACTACCACTTCTATTGCTACTACTATTACTGTTACTACCACTTCTATTGCTACTACTATTACTGTTACTACCACTTCTATTGCTACTACTATTACTGTTACTACCACTTCTATTGCTACTACTATTACTGTTACTACCACTTCTATTGCTACTACTATTACTGTTACTACCACTTCTATTGCTACTACTATTACTGTTACTACCACTTCTATTGCTACTACTATTACTGTTACTACCACTTCTATTGCTACTACTATTACTGTTACTACCACTTCTATTGCTACTACTATTACTGTTACTACCACTTCTATTGCTACTACTATTACTGTTACTACCACTTCTATTGCTACTACTATTACTGTTACTACCACTTCTATTGCTACTACTATTACTGTTACTACCACTTCTATTGCTACTACTATTACTGTTACTACCACTTCTATTGCTACTACTATTACTGTTACTACCACTTCTATTGCTACTACTATTACTGTTACTACCACTTCTATTGCTACTACTATTACTGTTACTACCACTTCTATTGCTACTACTATTACTGTTACTACCACTTCTATTGCTACTACTATTACTGTTACTACCACTTCTATTGCTACTACTATTACTGTTACTACCACTTCTATTGCTACTACTATTACTGTTACTACCACTTCTATTGCTACTACTATTACTGTTACTACCACTTCTATTGCTACTACTATTACTGTTACTACCACTTCTATTGCTACTACTATTACTGTTACTACCACTTCTATTGCTACTACTATTACTGTTACTACCACTTCTATTGCTACTACTATTACTGTTACTACCACTTCTATTGCTACTACTATTACTGTTACTACCACTTCTATTGCTACTACTATTACTGTTACTACCACTTCTATTGCTACTACTATTACTGTTACTACCAATTCTATTGGTACTACTATTTCTGTTACTACAACTTCTATTGCTACTACTATTACTGTTACTACCACTTCTATTGCTACTACTATTACTGTTACTACCACTTCTATTGCTACTACTATTACTGTTACTACCACTTCTATTGCTACTACTATTACTGTTACTACCACTTCTATTGCTACTACTATTACTGTTACTACCACTTCTATTGCTACTACTATTACTGTTACTACCACTTCTATTGCTACTACTATTACTGTTACTACCACTTCTATTGCTACTACTATTACTGTTACTACCACTTCTATTGCTACTACTATTACTGTTACTACCACTTCTATTGCTACTACTATTACTGTTACTACCACTTCTATTGCTACTACTATTACTGTTACTACCACTTCTATTGCTACTACTATTACTGTTACTACCACTTCTATTGCTACTACTATTACTGTTACTACCACTTCTATTGCTACTACTATTACTGTTACTACCACTTCTATTGCTACTACTATTACTGTTACTACCACTTCTATTGCTACTACTATTACTGTTACTACCACTTCTATTGCTACTACTATTACTGTTACTACCACTTCTATTGCTACTACTATTACTGTTACTACCACTTCTATTGCTACTACTATTACTGTTACTACCACTTCTATTGCTACTACTATTACTGTTACTACCACTTCTATTGCTACTACTATTACTGTTACTACCACTTCTATTGCTACTACTATTACTGTTACTACCACTTCTATTGCTACTACTATTACTGTTACTACCACTTCTATTGCTACTACTATTACTGTTACTACCACTTCTATTGCTACTACTATTACTGTTACTACCACTTCTATTGCTACTACTATTACTGTTACTACCACTTCTATTGCTACTACTATTACTGTTACTACCACTTCTATTGCTACTACTATTACTGTTACTACCACTTCTATTGCTACTACTATTACTGTTACTACCACTTCTATTGCTACTACTATTACTGTTACTACCACTTCTATTGCTACTACTATTACTGTTACTACCACTTCTATTGCTACTACTATTACTGTTACTACCACTTCTATTGCTACTACTATTACTGTTACTACCACTTCTATTGCTACTACTATTACTGTTACTACCACTTCTATTGCTACTACTATTACTGTTACTACCACTTCTATTGCTACTACTATTACTGTTACTACCACTTCTATTGCTACTACTATTACTGTTACTACCACTTCTATTGCTACTACTATTACTGTTACTACCACTTCTATTGCTACTACTATTACTGTTACTACCACTTCTATTGCTACTACTATTACTGTTACTACCACTTCTATTGCTACTACTATTACTGTTACTACCACTTCTATTGCTACTACTATTACTGTTACTACCACTTCTATTGCTACTACTATTACTGTTACTACCACTTCTATTGCTACTACTATTACTGTTACTACCACTTCTATTGCTACTACTATTACTGTTACTACCACTTCTATTGCTACTACTATTACTGTTACTACCACTTCTATTGCTACTACTATTACTGTTACTACCACTTCTATTGCTACTACTATTACTGTTACTACCACTTCTATGGCTTCGGTAATTGAAGAGGAGGAGCCGGCGCTAAGGGATGAGCATGTTGCTCTTCCTCTTCCTTTACTGTCGCCGTCTGTTTGTCCTTCCTCCTCCTCCTCCTCCTCTTCCTCCTCTATTCATCCACCTTTCTTCCCCTTCCTTTTCCCTTCTCCTTTTGCTTCCCTTTCCCTTTCTTCCCCACTCTTTCCTTCTCTTTCTTCTGTCGCTGATACTGCTGTTCTTTGTAACTTATTCAAGTGGTAGTATGTGTGCGCGTGTGTCTGTATCTGTGTACTCTTAACGAGTGTATGCGTGTCTGCTCCTGTACGCGGATTCTAGTTGTACAAGTTAGCGTTTAGTATTTTTTTCCTTTGGAATAAAAGCACCGTCGACGGCTATTTTATACTCGATTGGGAAGGTATTCTTTTTTATTTTCATTTTTTTATTGACCTTGCATTTTCTTCCCCTCATGTCTTTTTTTTTCTTATTTGCAATGTTTCTTTTTTATTTATTTTTATTATTTATCTTCTTTTTCTTTTATTTTTTTCCTAGTTTTTGTAGTTTTGTCGATTTTGGACGGGATTCGCTTGTTCCTTTTTATATTTCTTTTTATATATGATGCAGGGAAAGGAAAAATGTATAAAAAAATGATGAAAGATAAAAAGAATCGTGGAGGCGAAAATTATGAGAAGGAATGAAAGAAAAGAAAGGGAAGTAGATGAAATGAAGAGATGGAAGAGCGAAATGAAGACAGTGCGGAAGGGAGAGAGGGAAGGAAGGAGGGAAAGAGAGGAAGAGGGAGATGATGAGAGGGGAAGGAAGGGAAAGAGAAGGAGAGGGAGGGAAACAGAGGGAGAGAGAAAGAGAGGAGGAAGGAAGATAAGAAATGGAAAGGGAGGGAAAGAAAGAGAGATGGAGGAAAAGAGGGAAAAAGAGAGAGAGAAATAAAGGGAAAGAGAGAGGGAAGAGGAGGGATAGGGAAAGAAAGGGAGAGGAAGGGAAAAAGAGAGAGAGGAAGAAAGGGAGACGGAAGGGGGAGGGAAATCGAGGGAGAGGGAGGGAAAGAGAGGGAGAAGGAGGGAAAGGACATGAGAAGGAGGAAAAGAGGGTATAGGAAGGGAAAGAAAGTGAGAAAGAGGTAAGGGAGCGCGTGAGATAGAGAAACAACAGAGACAAAGACAGATAGAGGCGAGAGAGAGGGGGGAGAGAGACAGAGACTTAGTCACAGAGAGAGAGAGAGAGAAAGAAAGAAAGAAAGAAAGAAAGAAAGAAAGAAAGAAAGAAAGAAAGAAAGAAAGAAAGAAAGAAAGAAAGAAGAGAAAGATAAGTAAAAGATAAGAAAAGGAAAGAAAGGGAAAAGAAAGAAAGAAAGAAAGACAAGAGAAGAAAGGAGAGAGTGAGGAGAAAAGAAAGAAGAGAAGATGAAAGAAAGAAGAAAGAGAGAAAAAGAGAGAGAGAGAGAGAGGGGGAGGGAGAGAGAGAAGAGGAGGAGGAAGAGAGAGAGAGAGAGAGAGAGAGAGAGAGAGAGAGAGAGAGAGACAGACAGAGAGACAGAGAGTCAGAGAGGGATTATAGAGTGAGCAAGCAAGAGAGTGAGAGAAGAATAAGGAAGGAGATAGCCGAGACGGATATCCGAGCAGACACGACATCTCCATCTGGTTGCTTCCCCTCCTTGGCCCGCGGCGGATTCCAGCCGAGATGCGAGTACTTTGCCAGACATTAAACGCCCAGGGAATCTTTCCGCGTCTCGGCGTGTCAGGCCTCGTGTCACGTACGGTTGATAGGAAGAAATCCTGGCAACTTGTTAGATTTTCTCACTCTTTTACTCTGTCTATCTGACTCGATGTCTCCCCCCCCCTCTCTCTCTCTCTCTCTCTCTTTGGTCACTCCCTCACGCTTTCCTTTCCTTTCCTGTCCTTTTCTTTCCTTCCTCCTCCTCCTCTCCCTCCCACCCCTTCCTACCCACCCTCCCTCCCTCTCTCTCCCCACCCTCCCATCCCCCTCTCCCTCCCATCCTCCCTACCTCCCTTTCTCTTTCCCTTTCTCTCTCCCCCCCTCCCCCCTCCCCCCCCCTCTCTCTCTCTCTCTCTCTCTCTCTCTCTCTCTCTCTCTCTCTCTCTCTCTCTCTCTCTCTCTCTCTCTCTCTCTCTCTCTCTCTCTCTCTCTCACTCTATCTATCTCTATCTATCTCCCTCCCTCTCTCTCTCTCTCTCTATCTATCTATCTATCTATCTCTCGCTCTATCACTCTCTCTCTCTCTCTCTCTCTCTCTCTCTCTTTCTCTTTCTCTCTGGTAGTGAAAGTGATAGCGATGATTATAATGATACTGATAATGATAACTCAATAATGATAATGAGAGTGATTTTATCAATAGCAATGATAATAATGATTTTAAGAATAAAGAAAGTAAAATATGATAATAATAATGTAAAGCGATTTCCAAATTAACTTCTCGTGACACTCTGAATTTTTGCCGAACGAGCGTAATTTACCGACAAATTAGAAAAGAAATAAGAGAGTGAGACAGAGACAGAGACAGAGGCAGACCGACCGGCCGATAGAGAAAGGGAGAGAGAATGAGAGAATAACAAGAATTGCGGTTCTTTGTGAAGTGGAATACTTAACGCTTTATGGTAAAAGGTTTATGAAAGTTATTCTTAAACATGCATGTGTGGGATATATGGTTAGCTTTATTTACGCTAATTATGTTCAGTTTTTCATTGGCTTTATGTGCTGGTTAACATAGAAAGGGGATGGCAGGTAGTTAGTAGTAGTAAATGTGAGTAAGTAATAGAAGTAAAGTAGGTAAGTAAGTAGTAAGTAAAATTTCAAGTAGTAGTGGGGATGGAGTGTAAATGGAGTAAGTAACAGGTCATGGACTACTGCTCGGGGAGGTGTATGTGTGTGTGTATGTGGGTCTTGGTGTGTTGAGGGGAGACGTGTTTTGTTAGGTGTTTTGTTTTGTGTATTGGGAGAGGTTGTGTGTTGGGATGGGTTGTATTTGGTATTTTGTATGTTTATGGTATGGTATTATTAGGTTGTCAGTGGGTACATGGGTGTTTTGTGGTGTGTTTTCACTTTGTTCCAAGTTAAATAGGGATATTGAGAGGGGGTGTGGGTAAGTATTGTTAGGTAGTCTTGGTTTCTAAATCAATTGATTATTCCCCCTGGTCGAGTTCGTGAGTGAGTCCTTTCATGTAATCACCCAGCCTTTTGTGTTTGTCTTCCATGCTTTCCTAATTTGCCTTTCTCCTTTCCTTTCCTCCATTTACTCAGTCCCTCCCACCGTCGAGACTTATCTTTCATTATAGTTGAAATGACCTCATTCGTATCAGTTTCACTGCTGTTGATATCCTCTTTTGACCTTTTCCATTCCTTCCTCCTTCCGTCGTTCGCTCTCTCCTTTTGTCCGCCACCTCGTTTTGTTTTTTTTTTTTTTTTTTTTTTTGCTCATAATTATGCTGCATTTTCTGGGGACCACCTTTCACCACTTCGTTTTGCCCACTTTCCTTTTCTCTTTTCCCTCTTCCCCATTCAGTCCTTTCTCCCCCTTTCCTTTCTTGATTATCCCGACTTCTAAATTATTATGCTTATTTATTTATTTATGTATTATTCTCACATGCTTCATGATACTTGTTTCATATATACTTTGAGGGAGGTGGGTATTTGTGTTTTGTATGTGATTGTTCCACTATAGGTCTTTCGTTTTGTGTTTATTGTTATAAAGTAGGTTTAAACATAATCAATCATTAAATTGATTAGAAGTTCAGATATGCTGATGTGAACAGGTTTGTTAGTAATAGCAATTTTCCTTTTATCTCCTTTTACCTGTTTTCTTATCATCAATATCGTTGCTGAGGAGGTGGTTGAGGTGCATGATGAACGAGCTCGAGAACGAGCTTCCAAAGGTGTCATGAACGATGGGCGTTGCTTGGTGGGGCTCTTGTCATCCAAACATTATTTTTTGAGGATGAAGGGGGGAAGGGGTTGAAGAAGGGAGGGGGCAATTAGGGAGTTATCTTTGTTTTAGAGGAGGGGATCTGTTAGGGGGTTTTAAACATAAGGCAGGAACATATGGAGGGGGAGGGGGAACTAATCTTATTTTGGGGGAGGGAGGTTGGCAAAGGGAGTGGAGGGTGGTTTTTGTTCTTTTCTTTTAGGGGATGATTTGGGTGGGCGCTGAACCAGGGTGGTTGCGGTAAATAAAAGTGAGGGTGAGGGAGGCGTTAAAAACGGGTGCGACTGCGGTAGTTTTTTTTTTTTTTTTTTATTATTATTATAGGGGTGAGGGGGTGAAAATGGATGGATCATAAGTGAGAGTGGTGGCTGGGTGGAGTTATCACCCGATTAGTGGATCTAGAGTTTGATTTGTTGATAGATAAGGATAAGTCAGATTTGCGAAGCAGAAGCTTCGCCGGGCTCATATGCTCTATGGCGAGCCCGCTTGTGTCAGCTTGTGCTAACTCGTGTGAGTGTGCTAAAGAGTGTTAACTTGATCTGTGATTAGTCCTTGCCCACCGTGATGCCCAGCCACAGCAGTGACCGCCAGGCGACAGTGCAAACTCACGAGCATAGGCGGGGCTCGAAATGCCGACCACGGGGATGCGAGGCTGGCGCGTTACCACTGTACCACTGATGGCCTTGTTTTTATATAATACTGAGGACTTGCCTGATGGACCGCGCAATTGTGCTTTTTTCCACTCTGCTTTTAAGATGGTGGTGTTACTTAGTAATGATACGAGATATAACTGCTTATTCGTGATGGTAATAGCCTCTACGTAGAGAACAGGGTTATAATTGGTGCTGATGCACTAGGTGAGAAATGGAGAAAAAGCGGTACACTTGCCTCATAAAACGCAAGGTGTCCTCTGATTATTTGGTTTGCTTTATCATCTTGCTTTTTCATTTAAGGGCGGATGGGTAGGGGGGGGGGCATAAATGGCTAATCAAACGCAGGGCTTGAGTGAAAATTGCGAAACATAATACTGTAGTTCCGTTTTTCAGCCATTCGCATGACATCCCTTTATTGAAAATGTGCGCATTCCGTTCATTTTCATATTGTGTCTTAGTCTGTTATAAAAGTGAGTTTGTTTTAAATATCTCTCTCTCTCTCTCTCTCTCTCTCTCTCTCTCTCTCTCTCTCTCTCTCTCTCTCTCTCTCTCTCTCTCTCTCTCTCTCTCTCTCTCTCTCTCTCTCTCTCTCTCTCTCTCTCTCTCTCTCTCTATGTCTCTCTCTCTCTCCTTAATAGCTCCCATTAATGTGCATATCTTCGCGTGTCCCCACATGCATGTATGTGCGCGGGCGTATGTCTGCATATCGGTAAAAGAACAAATGAGGGTTTCGCGTGTGCGTTCGCTCTTGCCGCAAGCGTCATTGGCACAGTGACTCAATCATTTGCATACCACTCTTACGCTTTCATTTAAATTCGAGACTTGTCATTATACACGAAAGAAAGGAAGATGGGGAAAAGAAAGCACCGCTATATAATTAGCATTTATTGCGCATTTAGTTCATTAGCGAGTGTGCTACACTCGCATCTCCGCGGGCCGTTAGGTGTGTTTTGTTCTTGCTAATCTTTTCTGTTAATTGCAGTGATGTAACTTCTATTTATAATTATATTTTCTAATTTGATTATGCTCTTCTTGATTCAGTCGGGTATACTTGATGATAATGATGATTACAATAGTTAAGAGAATGGTATATGGCATTAAAGGTAACAATAATGTTCATGATATTAACGATTGTAATATTAATATGTAATATTGTTGTTTGGCTGCTATTTTGGTCATCGTTATTGCTATTGTAATGATAATGATGCTAATATTACTGTATTTATTGTTGTTGCAGTAACTGCTGTTGTAATTATTGATAATGAAAAACTGTATCTATATTACAGATTGAATGTTATTAATACCACCATTGAAGCATTATTATACCAATTGTGATAATAATGATGATAGTAACTATTATTGCACAATCATTATTGTTATTATATAATGTTCTTTATTGTTGTTAATATTATTATTTTTTATCACCAGTTTCATTGTTATTAAAAAACCCAGACGACAAAATATAGTTTGATTTTGAAACTGTCGGCTCGTCTTTCCAATAAACTTGTTTTATTTATTTATTTTCTGTCAGTGTTTTGTGTTCACATGTGTTAGTCATCATTTGCTTTTCATTATTCTGCTTTCTCTTACGGGTGGTTTTATTCATCATTACTGGATTCACCCTAAAATTCGTCTGTCTGACTTTTATTTTGATCGCTTGCAGCTTGGGAGAGATTATTCATGAAAGGCTATAGTGTAACATGTTTCTGTGCATTTGTACCCCCTTCACCCTTCTACCCTCTCCTTTTTCGTCTGCCCCCCCCTCTCCCCCGTCTCATACCTCTCCTCTACCCTCCTCTATCCTCCCTCTATCCTCCCCTTACACATCTTCTATCCTCCATCTGTCCTCCCTCTACCCCCTTTTGTCTCCCCCCCTTCCCCCCTCCTCCCCCTTTAGGAAGGACGACCATATCTGTCACGTTTTATGCCGGTTTTGGTGCACGCCGTAATTGAATTTTATCGCTTTGGCTCTGGCGAATTACTGCTACTGGGACGGCGACTTTTTGTCCTTTTTCTTTTCCTTTTTTTCTGGCCTTTTTCTGAGGTTATGTGCACTCTTCTTTGATCTTGTATGTATGTATGTGTGTATGTGATGTAGTCACACATTGAAGTCGTGAATATAGATGTCAACAGAATGCACAGTGATGTCACCATTAGCTGAACGCGCACGCACTTTGCGTTGTAAGTTTTGGTTGTAAGTTTTGGTACTTAAATTTGATGTACAGTGTAATTATACCGTGTGTAACCTCCCCCCCCCCCCTCTCTCTCTCTCTCTCTCTCTCTCTTTCTCTCTCTCTCTCTCTCTCTCTCTCTCTCTCTCTCTTTCTCTCTCTCTCTCTCTCTCTCTCTCTCTCTCTCTCTCTCCCTCCTCCTCCCCCCTCATTCCTCTCTCCCTCCCCTCTCTCCTCATTGCGCCATCTCTCTCCCTTTATTCTCTCCTCTCCTCATTTTTCCCTCTCATCTCTGTCTCTTTCTCTTCTTTCTCTTTCTCTCTCCTCTCTCCTCATCTCTCTCTTCTCCTCTCCCTCTCTCGCTCTCTCTCTCTCTGCTCTCCTCTCTCTCTCCTCTCTCTCTCTCTCTCTCTCTCCCTCTCCTCTCTCTCTCTCTCTCGTCTCTCTCGGCTCTCTCTCTCTCTCTCTCTCATCTCATCTCCAGCTCTCTCTCTCTCTCTCTCTCTCTCTCTCTCTCTCTCTCTCTCTCTCTCTCTCTCTCTCTCTCTCTCTCTCTCTCTCTCTCTCTCTCTCTCTCTCTCTCTCTCTCCTTCATTCCCTCTCTCCCTCCCTCCCTCCCTCATTCCCTCCCTCCCTTTATCTCTCTCTATCATTTTCTCCCTGTCTCTCTCTTTCTCTATCCCTATCCCCTGCCCACCTCTCTCTACTTCTCTCTCTCCTCTCGTTCTCTTCTGTCTCTCTCTTCTCTCTCTCCTCTCTCTCTCTCTCAACTCACTCTCCTTCATTCCCTCTCTCCCCTCGTCCTCCCTCATTCCCTCTCTCCCTCTATCTCTTATCTATCTCTTAACCCTGTCTGTCTCATCTTTCTCTCTTCTCTCTCCTTTTCTCCCTTGGTCTTCTCTCTCTCTCCTCCTCTCTCTCTCGTGCACTCACTCTCTCTACTCTCTCGCCTCTCTCTCTCTCTCTCTCAACTCTCTCTCTCTCTCTCTCTCTCTCTCTCTCTCTCATCCCTCCCTCCCTCATTCTCCTCTCTCTAAACCTCCCTCCCTTCCCCCTCCCTCCCTCTATCTCTCTCTATTCCACTCCTGCTCTCTCTCTCTTTCTCTCATCCCCTGCTCTCTCTCTTTACTCTCTCCTCTCTCTCTTCTCTCTCCTCTCTCTCGCTCTCTCTCTCATCTCTCTCTCTCTCGGCATCTCTCTCTCTAATCTCTTCTCTCTCATCTCTATTCACTTCCCTTACTCCCCTTTCCCTACCTCCCTAATTCCCTCCCAACTCGCCCCTCCCTTTATCTCTCTCTCCATCCTTTTCTCCCTCTCTCTCCTTCCCTTCCTCTCTCTCTCTCTCTCTCTCTGTTGCTCGCTCGACTCATCTCTTCGTCCTTCTCTCTCTCTCTCTCTGCTTCTCTCTCTCTCTTTTCTCTCTCTGATCTCTCTCTACACACTCTCTCACTTCTCTCTCTCTGTCCAGCTCCTTTCTCACTGTGTGTGTGAACTCCTCTCATTTCTGATCAGTTTATCTCTCCTCTCTCTCTCTCTCTCCTCTCTCCTGCCTATCTCTCTCTCCCTCTCTCTCTCTCTTACCTCTCTCTCTTTCTTCAATAATACTCCATGTCTTCTTCCTTCTCTCTCTCCTTCCTTCTCTCCTTCGCTCCTTCATTCCCTAGCTCTCCCCTCTTCTACCTCCGCCTCATTCAGTCGTATCCATCCCTCGCCCCTCCCTTTATCTCTCTCTCCAACCCTTTTCTCCCTTTCTTTTCTCTCTTCTCTCGTCTCTCTCTCTCTTCATCCGTCTCTCTACTCTTCTCTCTCTCTCTCTCTCTCTTTCTCTCTCTTTATACGAAAAATTTGGGGTTGTTTTTTATAGCGTATATCGTGGTATCGTATTCCGTCATCCCCGGTTTATATTTCGATTCTGTAATTCCAACGAGGTAATCTATATAAATATGGCCGGTGCTGCGGGCGCATTCAAGAATTTGGTGGATACCCATGGCTCGTTCTCTCTCTTTCTCTACTCTCTCTTCTCTCTCTCGTAATACATCATCTCATGGGTGGGGGGGGGGGTTCTTCTCTTCTTCTCTTCTCTATATATTCTATTATATAGTATATAATATTATATTATATATATATATATTTCATATTTTTTATAATATATACACAATGAATATATATTATAGGGAGATATAGGAGTAGTTTTTATATATAGTACGACTTTTATATATTATATATTTATATGTACGTATATATATTATATATACGATTTATTATATATATATATTTATATAATTATATATATATATATTATATATATTATCCTACATGTATAATATATATTATATATAATATATATATTGTATATATATATTTTATATAAATATATATCTTTATATATATATATATATATTATATATATATTGATATACTCTTATATATATATCTATATCACACACTACACACACACACACACAACACACACACCTACACACACACCACACACACACACAACCACACACACACACACACACACACACACACACCCTATACATATCAGACACCTAAGATCCTATGTATGTTCAGTGTATAGATGTACGTATAAGTATACGTTAGCTGTATATATGGGTATATTCATATATAACATTATAATACTATGATATATAAATAATGTTATATAGTATAATATATATAATATAGTATATATCGTGTTTAGATATATTGATATCTGCGTCTCTGTGTGTGTTTGTGTGTTGTGTGTGTGTGTGGTGTCATGTGTGGTGTGGTTTTGTTGTGTGTTGTGTTTATGTGACTAAATAGGCGATAGACGTGGATAATGTTCTGAATGATGTGAGTGAGTGAAATACAAGAGATGAAGAGTGTGGGAAAAAAAAATGAAATAAGAGAAAGAAAGAAAAGGGAAGGAAAAAGAAATGTGAAAAAGAATGAGGATGGAAAAAAGTGGAAAAAAAAATTGTATTTGATAAAAGAAAGAGAAGAAAAAGGAAACAGGAGGGAAGAAAGAAAAATTTAAGAAAAAAGTGAAAAGAGATGGAGGTTCGAAAAAAATAAGAGGTGAAATCATTATCAGCTTTAGAGTGAGGGTCATGGAAGAAAAAGAAGGAAAGAACGAAAGAATGAGGAATAAATAGTTTTTTCTTGTCTTTCGAATTTCGAGAGAAACAGCTCGAGCAGGAGTCACAACCTTGGATGCGCCCGGCCCGGCTGCCCAGATCCCTCAGACCCCAAAAGTCAATTTATTATGACTGATGGAAACTTCTTGCCGCCAGATTTGCTCTCATCGAGCTCTTTTACGGCGTTCAAATTCATTCGGAGGGAGGGAAAAACCCCACTTTCATAACGTTAACTTTTCCACCTCTGCGTTTTTTATTTTGTGTTTTTGCTCATAGTCATTTTCGTTATTTTTTAAGTTAAGTGATTGGCTACCACGGTCTGTCTTGTGTACTTCTTCCTTCACTCGACCTCTCTCTCTCTCTCTCTGTTTCTGTCTTTGTTTGTCTCTCAGTCTATCAAAATCTTTCTCCCAATCCATTTCTCTTTATATGTATATGATTGTTTGATTATGAAAAAAAAATATATATATATTATATATAGATAATATATAATTATATAAATATATATATAATATATATATATTATATATATATATATATATATATATATTTATATATTATATATTTTGATAGATATAATATATATATATGCGAGAGTATACATTTGCTAGTATATATAATATATATATAATATTTATATATATATATATATATTGTTTATATATATATAATATATATATATATATATATATATATATATATATATATAATATATAATATATATATTTATATATATATATATTATAAATAATATATAATAATATATATATATATATATATAATATTATATATATATATTTATTATTTATATATATTATTACTATATAATTTATATATATATTTATATTATATTCACACATAAATTACATAGTGATACGCATTTATGAAATACATATATTATATATATATATATATTTATATATATATATTATATTATTCACACACATAAAATACATATCATGCATACATATATGAATACATATTTATATATATCACATATATATATATATAATTAAATAATATATATATTATATATATAGTACTATCTATATATATATATATATAATATATATATACCCTCCCCAGCCCAGGTGTCCTGTGGCGGTCAGCAGATGGCAGCAGCAGCAGCGGCACAGTAGCGGAGGCGACATCGTAAACTATGATTCTTTATTGATGGAACTCGTGCATATAAATGCCGCGTTAACTGGTAATTTCCTGGAAGATCGTTATAAAAATAAAAAAAGGAAGGCGAGAGTTGGAAGAGGGAAGAGTGTGAAGTTCGTGGGTTGGACAGTGTTTTTCTTGCGGACGGTATGCGCGGCGCTGGTCGCGCCACTCGAGCGAGCGGGGCCCCGGCCAAACAAAAAACGAGAATAGGGTGAGGTATTTTTTTTTTTTTGCGGAGTGAAAAAAGAAGGGTGAGAGACATAAAGGGGAGTAGCGAGATAGGAAAAGGGGGGAGTAAGGAAGGAGGAAAGGCAGGAAGAGGAAGAGGAGGAAAGGGCTGAAACGGGTGAGGAGGGAGGAGGGGGGTGTAAAAGAGGAGGAGTGCGAAAGGCGGTGAAGATGAGCCGCGAAAGAAAAGGGAGAAGGAGAGAAAGGGATGAAGGGGAGGAGGGTGAAGAGAGCGAAGAGAGGAGAGAATAAAAGATAAGAGAAGAGAAAAGGGAAGAAGAAGGAAAAGAGAAGGAGGATGGAGAAGGAGAGAGGGTGTGTTTGAAGTGTATGGTGGGGGGGGGGGGGGGGGGGGGGTTGGGTATGGGGAAGGGGGGGGGGGCGGGGTCAGCGTGCGTCGTTGGAAGGTTCGGCGGCCCAAAAATGTTGTTTATGGTGGTCGGCCGAGCTTGTAAATAAAATCGGAGCGGTGGAGGAGGGCTGGCCACCTACCTAATTTTACGATGGGGTCATGCTTCCCCCCGTTTACCCCTCCCCTCTCAACACCCCTCCTCCCCTCCCTTTTCTGCCACCCGCCCTACTTCTTCCAGTTTCACATTTCCCCTCCTCTCTCGGTTTTTCCCCTCCCTGCCCCCCCGTCTTTACTCGATGTGATATGGTTTGGGTGGAAGGAAGCAAAGTGGCCAACCACATACTAGGTCACCGTGGAGAGGGGAGGATGGTGGGGATACCGGGACATGGGGCTAGTATGAGGGGAGGGGGAGGGGGTAAGTAGAAGGAAGGGTATTGTTATCTTAAGAGTGGGGTTATAAATTTAAATTAAAAGAGAAGAGATTCTCAGCCCCCTCCTCTTCTACCTAAAAAAAAAGAAAATTCTCATGCTCTCCCCTTGCGGAGCCCCCCTCCCAGCTTAGTTGACAAAAGCGCAAGTCTGGAGGAAGATTGATGTTGTGAAAAATTTGCCAGCCAACAAGAGACCGCTAACCGTAATAGTGTACATCATAAGATGATGATATTCCGAAAAAAAAATTACCTAAAAATCTACAGCTCATATCCCCCACTCTTTTAAAAAAGTGTTATAATATTCGTTTTGGCTGTTTTTGTCATCCTTGGGCTATAGTCCACAGAACCCCCCTTTTCCTTCCCCCCAACGGAAATATTCGGAACTTCCGCTGGTTGTAGGGAATAGTGATGATAGGACGAGGAAGAAGAGAGAGAGAGAGAAGAGAGAAGGGGTTGAGGGGGAGATAATATGGTTTTTTATGGTGGTTTATAAAATAAAAAAAAAAAAAACTTATAAAAAAATAAAAACTGAAAATGAGAAATAAGAAAGAAAGAAAGGAAAATAAAAGATATGACACTATGATTTTGTTTTTAGAGAGGACTTTTGTGTAGTGCAACAATTAATCTCTCACGATATTAGATAGTACTTTCGATTATAGTATATTTATTTATTACGATATATATTGCATGCATATCTTATGCAACCACGGTTTTTGGCCTTTTATACATTAAAAACACAATTATACAATAGATTACAACGCAAGTACTGCACGCATTCGCGCAGTCATATCCCTTAACGGCCCACGATAACGCGCTCACACACACAACACAAACAAGAACACACACAAACAAAAAAAACATACATACAAAAGGCAGAAAAACACAATTACACAAAACTACACACTCACACAAAAAAACACACACACATATTAAATTTACACAAAACACACACATTGCACGACACACATCGCACCGCATCGCACATACAGTAGGACGAATTACCAATGTGGAGCCTAATGTGTTGTTATTAATTATGCCAATTTGAACCTCTATGCACTACATCAAAAGTTTTTATTTTTACGGTTGCTGCCTCTCATTCAGGGAACGAGGACTACGGGAGTAGTTTGCCAACACACAAGCGTAATATTTGCGCTACTGATTAAAAGGTCACACAAAACGCAAGGCTCTAAAAGCAAAATTAACATGAACATCTATCCCAGAAAACATTTTTCATCGCGTTTATGTTTATGAACGAAAAACGTATTATTACATGGTCGCTGCTTTTACAAAAAAAAAATTATCGCTCTTTTCTTTTTTATCAATTTTTTTATTACTTTTTTTTTTTTTTTTTTTTTTTTTTTTTTTTATTTTGTTTTTATTTTTTTTTTTTTTTTTTTTTTTTTTTTTTTTAATTGAGGGAGGAGATGAGAGGATGAGAGAAACTAGACGAGAGGATGGGGGGAAGAGAGGAGTGACGTGAGGGAGAGGAAGCTGGGAGGAGAGAGATGAGGGAGAAGAGTGTTGGAGAGGAGCGGGGGAGGGTGAGAGAGAGGGGAGGAGAGGGAGAGAGGGGGAGGGGAGGAGGGAGGAGAGGGAAGGAATCAGAGAGGAGAGAAGGAAGAAAGGGAGAGAGGAGGGAGGAGAAGAGGGAGGAGGAGAGGGGAGGGAGGGGAGAGAGGAGGGTGGAAGAGAGGAGTAGAGGAGGGAGAGAGAACGGGAGGGGAACCCCCCCGAGCAGAGAGAACATCACTAGGAAGAGAGAGAGGAGAGAGAGAGAGAGAGGAGTTGGAGAGAGGAGAGGAAGAGGAGAGAGGAGGGGGGGGCGACTGCGATTGGATGAGGAGAATGAAGGAGAGAGAGGAGTGATACAGAGACTTAATTTATTTTCGATTCTGTAGTTAGTTATAGTTGATTTCATTTGTGTACGGTTTGTAAATAACATATTGTTTGCAAGCGAAGCTCAAAAATTCACAAGAAGA
>NW_028234425.1:19366808-19369308 GCF_977035675.1 Penaeus japonicus | reverse complement strand
AGATGGAAAGGCCGCAGGAGCAAACAGAAGTACGATTTAAAAGCTAATCAGGAGATACTGCCCGGAATCAGATTAGCAAACCGTATCTTCAGGAAAACACCAACATAAAACAGCTTCAGGACAGGCGTTATAACTTACGGTTCAGGTCCAAGATCTTATAAAGGTTCCGTCGGGGTAATCTGGTTAGGCTGGGGCGGCTCGGTGGGGTTGGTTGGGGAAGTGGGGTGTAGAGGGAGTCTTAGAATTGCTATTTTTGGCCTCCCTTTTCCTCTCTCTCTCTCTCTCTCTCTCTCTCTCTCTCTCTCTCTCTCTCTCTCTCTCTCTCTCTCTCTCTCTCTCTCTCTCTCTCTCTCTCTCTCTTTCTCTTTATTTTCCTTATTTTTTCTATTCTACCCGTCCACCACCCTTCCTCCCTCCTTATGTCTCCCCCCCCTTCCCTCCCTCCTTATAACACAATTTAAATCTTCTAAATACCAACCCTTTGACCTAATACCTCCTCTTCCCCCTACCCTTTTCTCTCCCCCCACCTCCCCATCTCTCTCTCACACACATAAACAGTCTCCTTTCATGGTCCCTCATCCCCACTCTGTAATCCCATCCTCACCCATTGACCCATTCCTCCAGCCGGACCTCCTCGAGTTCATTCCCCTCTTATCCCTACCCTCAACCCCATCCCCACCCCTTGACCCATCCGACCGGACCTCCTCGAGATAGGAGATAATTAGGGTCGCCTCCAGGACCCGACCTTGCTGCCGACGCCCCATTAGCGTATTATTCCTTCAGCGCGGCTTTTATGTGTGGGCCCCGCGACCCCCGAGGTTAATTATGATTATTACCTTCAACCAGGTGCGGTGGGTGGAGGTGTGGGGGGAGGAGAAGGAGGGGGAGGGGAATCAGGGGTAAGAGAAGGAGAGGGTAGGGGAGATGGGAAGAGGAAGGGAGTAAGGGAGAGAGGGGAGGAAGAACGGAGGAGGGAGGGCATGTGTGTGTTGGTAAGGTTGGGGAGGAGTGCGATAGAGGTCACGGCAGGACAAGGTCAGAGGGACGATACGAAATGAGGTGGATATGGCGGTTGAAGAGATGAAGATGGGAATGAAAAAGAAGAGTTTTCTCATAAGCCAAAGGGCGGACGCGGAGGACGCACAGTCTAGACAGGCAGGTAAAGAGCAAGCCGAAAGTAGCATGTCAGGATGATGGAGGGAAAAGGAGGCCAGGGGAGGCGAGTGCCAGTGCTCATGCTGCAGTTGGTGATGGCGCTGTTCTTGTCTTGTTTTTGTTATTCTTTTGTTATTATTGTCATTTTTATAATTACTGCCTCTTTTATTATTATTACGACTACTACTATTGTTGTTATTGTTGTTGTTACTGTTATTATTATTATTATTATTATTATTATTTGTATTTTTATTATTAGTAGTATTATTAATAGTATTGTTATTATTGTTATTATTATTATTGTTATTGTTATTGTTATTGTTATTAATATTATTATTATTATTATCAATATTTGCTATTACTACTTTTTTATTATTACTATTACTACCACCACTACTACTACTACTACTACTACTACCACCACCACCACCACCACTACAACAACAACAACAACAACAACAACAACAACTACTACTACTACTACTACTGCTGTTGCTACTACTGTTATTATAATTATTATTTTCTTCTTGTTATTGATGATTCTAGTGAAAATGATAATAGTAATGGTGATGATAATGATAAAGATGATAGTAATATAAATGATAGATGATGGTAATGGTACTTATTATTTTTGTTATGATTGTTGTTATCATTACTGTTGTTGTTGTCTTGTTTTTATGGTGATGGTGACGACAATGATAATAATAATGATAATGATAGCGATAATGATAATGATGATAATGATGATAATAGAATAATAATGATGATTTTGATAATAATGATAATTTTAATAATAATGATAATTACTATTGTAATAATGATAATGTCAATGATAATGATAATGATAATGGTAATAATGAAATAATGCTAATGAGGATAATAATGATCATAATCATAAGGAGAATAATGATTATCATTATTATTATAATTATTTTTATTATCATTATCATCATCATTATCATTACCATCATTGTTATCATTATTGCTGCTGCTGTTGTTGTCATCGTTATTGTCATTATTATAAATTATTATTGTGATAATTATTATTAGTATTGCTCTTATTATAATTATTATTACCTTTATTCCATTTATTATGATTACGTTTTTTTATCATTCATATTATAATTGCCATCATAGTTATTATCACTGCTATTATTCCTTTCACGATTAGTATTATCAATGGAGTGTCATTTCCCAAGTTCTGAGAGAAAAGAACAGGTATGGGAGAGAATAAAGAAAAATCGAGAAAGAAGCACGGAAAAAATCACTATCGTTACTAAAACTTTATCTTTATTTTTATTGTCTAAAAAGATAAGATATTGTCCATCAAGCGAAGATTGCCAAT
>NW_028234425.1:19319308-19326808 GCF_977035675.1 Penaeus japonicus | reverse complement strand
GTGCCAGTAATGAACGATCTCTCCCATTAACGGCCCATGAGTGTCTGCTGACAGGTTCTTTATAGATGCGACGCGCAAGTTGCAATTGATGATTCCCAGTCATCGAGTGGTGTCAAGACCACCATGAATAAATTTGCATGATGCCAGTCACTGATTCTTTATGATTGTGGAAGCTGTTCAGTCTGCGGGAAAGTGCTAGCCGTAGCTATGAGATCGCCGGAGGACGCGGCTTAGCTTGACTGAGGAATGCGGTTGTCAGGTGCGGCGACGGCACCCGAGCGGCGCCCGCGGACTCACACTACTTGACAAACGCGCACGCAAACACAAGCACACCCAAAGGGAGCTAGATTAAATGTGTATAGATATGCGAATAGATGCTTGGGTCTATATCTATGTGTGCATCTTTATTATCCTATATATCTTTATGTAGATACAACAATCTATCTCTATTTGCTTATATTATTCCATTCTCTCTCTCTCTCTCTCTCTCTCTCTCTCTCTCTCTCTCTCTCTCTCTCTCTCTCTATATATATATATATATATATATATATATATATATATATATACATATATATATACATATATATATATATATATATATATACATATATACATATATATATATATATATATATATATATATATATATTTACATATATATACATATTTACACAAACACACACACACACACACACATATATATATAATTATGTATATATATATATATATATATATATATAATATATATAATAAATATATATGTATATATATATATATATATATATATATATATATATATAAAGTATGTATAATGTATATGTATATATGTGTGTGTGTGTGCGTGTATATATATATATTTATATATATATATATATATATATATATATATATATATATATATATATATATATATATATATACACACATGTTGATATCTATATTCAAGTATATATTCAAGGGCAGCGGGAAAGGGGAAGGGGAAAAAGAGGAGGAAGAAGAGAGAGAGAGAGAGAGCAAAATAAAGAAGGGAAGAGAAAGAGAAAGAGAGAGAGAGTGAAAGCAATTCAGCGAACAAGCGCAAGGGTCAGGCGTTGGCGGTGGCGGCATGAACCTACCCCGGCCTGGACACGACGGCAAAAGTGTTTATCAAATTCCAGCCATTACAGTGATAGGAAGAGGAGCGCCGATTTTTCCCATGCGATCGAGGGAAAGGGGAGGGGGTAAGGGAAGGGAAGGGGAGGGGGTACATGTATAGGAGACCGGGGGATGGGTAAGGGTAAGGGAAGGATTAAGGGAAGGGGAAGGGGTGAGAGGGGTGGGAGACTGGGGATGGGTAAGGGAAAGGGATGGAGAAGAGGTGAGAGGGACAGGAGACTGGGGATGGGTAAGGGAAAAGGAAAAGGGCTAGGGAAGAGGAAGGGGTGAAAGGGATGGGAGACTGGGGATGGGTAAGGATAAAGGGAGAAGGAGGGGAAAGGGAAACGGGATAGCGAAACGGACAAATTGAAGGAGAAAGGGGTATGGAGACCAGGAGAAGGGGCAAGGGCAAGGTGAAATGGGGAACGAGGAGGGGAAGAGAACAGAAGTTATGCAGAGACATAGTTTTATTGATATTTTGTTAGTGTATGGTGTCTGCTATGAAGAGATGGTTTACAGCTTAGGGACTGAGGTGGCTGCTGGTAGAGGGCTTATGTTCGTGTGTGTGTGAAGGAGAGGGAAAGAGGGAGTGCGAGAGAGAGAGGAGAGAGATAGAGAAAGAGAGGAGAGAGATAGAGAAAGAGAGGAAAGAGAGAAAGAAAGAGAGGAGAGAGAGAGATAGAGAGAAAGAGAGGAGAGGGAGAGAGAAAGAGAGGAGAGAGAGAGAGAGAGAGAAAGAGAGAGAGAGAGAGAGAGACCAAGACAAGGAGGGACCGAGGGAGGGAGAAAGGGAGAGAGGAAAAGAGGGAGGAAGTGAATGAATTTGTTAGTGAGTGAGAGAAAGAAAAAAAGAAAGGGAAAGAGAGAGGAGAGAGAGAGAGAGAGAGAGAGAGAGAGAGAGAGAGAGAGAGAGAGAGAGAGAGAGAGAGAGAGAGAGAGAGAGGAGGGTAGAGAAAAACATTTTTTTCGTCGCAGCCTTTTCGTTGTCAAGGAGAAAGTTCAGAACGGCTGTTGGCAGGAAAGACGGAACAGTTGAGTAAGTAATAGGCTCGTCTCTCTCATTTACGGAACATATTAATTTTTCTTTTTGCTTTTCGCGAGGCTTATAGTTGTGATGGCTCGTTCAAAATAGATACTTTGGTTACATGTCAGTGCGTGTGTGTGCGTGCGTGTACATGTGTTCCCGTGTGTGTATGTATCTGAATGTATGTATGTGTGTGTGTCGGCCAGCGTGCATGATTGCCTGATAAAATAAATAAAGCAAAAAAAGCGCAAGTAAATAAGATAGGGCCAAAAATCGTGATATCGAATACTAACGATAACACTGAAATGATGGCCATCGCACCGGAAATCAAATATTGAGTTTATTCCCAATTTTATATGCCGTTGCCTTTTTTTGCTGGGAATATGAATGGTGGAATAAATTTTGAAATAAAAGTAAAAGAATTATAGCTTTCGAAGAGAACTTCTAGTATTTAATTCAAATTAAAGCGGATAATTCTGAAAGACGGATTTGTGCAAAGAACAGAAAATATAGATATTTCTGAAAGAGATGCAGAGAAGGAGAAGAACAAGGATGAGGAAAATAAAAAGGAAGAGGATAAAGAATAGGATAAGAAAATGGAAGAAGAGGGTAAAGAAAAGATTGGGAAAAGAGAAAAACAAGAATATGAGTAAAAAGGAGAAGGAGAATTCGGGATGCAGGGGGAGTGAGGAGAAAGGAGGCAAGGGGTGGTAGCCAGGGAGAGAAAAGGGTAGGAAGGGGCAAAAAAAAAAAAAAAAAAAAAAAAAAGGAAGAAAGGGAAAGAAAGCAGGATAAGGAGGGAGGGAGGGACAGACAGATGATAAATGCAGTTTTACAATGATATTACAATGATAACGGTGACAGTTATGATAATAGCAGTTTTGGTGATTGTAGCGGCGATGGCCATAATAATGATGGTTATGGTGATGGCATTATTATCATAATAGTATTTTTTATCATTTGGATTATCTTCATTGTATTGTTATTCGCTTCCCCCACGACTCGGAACGGAAACTAGTTGTTTCAGTTGTAAATCTACCGTAACAAGAACCTCGCTTGTTAAGAAAAAAAGAAAAAAAAGAATAGGGGTCGTATATTTTTTTAGTGAAAAATATTTTTCTTTATTTTTAGAGTTTTACACTTTGATTATTAAGAGAGAGAGAGAGAAAGAGAGAGAGAGAGAGAGAGAGAGAGAGAGAGAGAGAGAGAGAGAGAGAGAGAGAGAGAGAGAGAGAGAGAGAGAGAGAGAGAGAGAGAGAGCAAGAAATAAATAGATGAATAGAAAGATAACATTTGGGAGGTAGTAGGGAAGGGCGGAGATAAACGAAGAAGCAGAGGTGGAAAGGAAAGTGCAGGAGGAGAGGATGCTAATACTTTGGTGTAACATCGCATGGAAACTTTCCGAGGCTGCAACTTCTCTTGCTACTTTGATTGTTTAATACTTGCTGACTTAAAAGATCAGTCTGATATATCTATCTATCTACCAGCTCCCTTTCCTCTCTCTCTCTTTCTCTCTCTCACTCTCTCTCTCTCTCTCTCTCTCTCTCTCTCTCTCTCTCTCTCTCTCTCTCTCTCTCTCTCTCTCTCTCTCTCTCTCTCCCTCTCCTCCTCTCTCCCCCTCCTTTTCTCTCTCCCTCTCTCTCTCTCTCTCTCTCCTCTCCTCTCTCTCTCTCCCTCTCTCTCCCTCTCCTCTCTCTCTCCCTCCTCTCTCCTCTCTCCTCTCCTCTCTCCTCCCCTCTCTCTCTCCCCCTCTCTCTTTCCCCCTCTCTCTCTCCTCTCCTCTCCCTCTCCTCTCTCTCTCTCTCTCTCTCTCTCTCTCTCTCTCTCTCTCTCTCTCTCTCCCTCCCTCCCTCCCTCCCTCCCTCCCTCTCTCTCTCTCTCTCTTTCTTTCTTTCTCTCTGCCTTTATGTGTGTGTGTCTGTGTTCAAGTATATATATGAATAACAGAGGAACGCTGGGTTCGTGTGTTTATTTGCGATGTAATAATTTTGTCTGTATTTCCTCTTTAGTGTTATGAGGACGCTAGCGCTATTCCCGCGGAGAAAAAAACAAGACTGCAAAAAAAAGGGGAACAGGAATTCGCACAAAAGATATGCAACCGGCCAGGGAGGAAAAAATAGTTGGCACCTCAAAAGCCAGAGAGAGAGAGCGGGATAAAAAAAAAGTTTCCACACAGAGGCGGTAATCATGTTACACCTGAGACTAAACTCCGGGCGCTCCAGGGGTCCTGCGTGGCCTGGGCTGAGGGATTAGGTCAAGAGAGGAGGGACAAGGGGATGAGGGAGGGTAAGAGGCGGAGAAAGAAGAAGAGAAAGGATAGAGGATGAAGAATGAGGGGGAGGAAGACGTAGAGGGAGAAGAGGGGTTATAGGAGATAGAGGGAAGGGATAGAAAAGGAATTAGAAGGAGGAGAGGGAGGGAGGGAGGAAAAGAGGGAGGAAGGGAGGGAGAGGGGAAGAGTGGGAGGGAGGGAGGGAAGGATAGTGGGAGAGAGAGAGAGAGAGAGAGAGAGAGAGAGAGAGAGAGAGAGAGAGAGAGAGAGAGAGAGAGAGAGAGGAAGAGAGGGAGGTGGGGGGATTAGACCAAGCTTGAGAACCTTCGCCACTCCCATCCGTAGATAGAGAGCCAATTAAGGGGATATATGTCAGATCATGAAGTCTCAGGAGGGGGGCGGAAAAGTGGAATAGGGGGGCGGCGATCCCTCGTTTGACGGCAGCCACGTTAATATCACTGGCAACGGCGCACAAGAAGGGGGAAGGGGGACAGGAAGGAGAATGAGGGGTAGGGTGAGGGGGGAGGGGGTAGGGGGACATTGCTTGCCTTGCGATTTGATATTTCTTGTGCGTGCTGTGGCCTGTCCTTTTGTTTATACATTTTTTGTTGTGTGAATGGAACCACATTATTTGTTTCTTGCTCTTGTTCCTGATTTAAGATTCCGCTTTGATGGATATATCCCTTTGTTTCAATTGATAGCTGAGCGTTTATTGAGATACAAAGAAGCATTAGTATTTTCTGGATGGAATGTTACAGTACTCGATTATTGCAATATTGCTGGGCACTGGTGCGTGCGTTAGTAAGGTATATCAGATCTGTATGGACAATTGTTATGCAAAACAGGTCTCGTTAAATCCTGTGAAGGAAAATTATTCATGCGTGCTGGTACTATCTAAAGTGGTTTATTTGTGTGTGGATCGTGGTGTTTAATTTTTTTTTCTTGTTCATGATAATAAAGGCAAGATTATGATGATAAAGTTGATGTTACTGATATTAGGACGAACATAATTATTATTGTTTTACCATTTGTTGTTATTATGATGACATGCAGTCAATTATGAACATCATTTTACCTCCATTATAACATCAATGACGTATTTCTCCTACATCTAGATTTTACATTCGACATGTTCGTTAATAGGGACAGAATGGGAAAAAGAGAAAAAGAAAAAAGAGCTGTCATATAATAACCCACAGCAGAGCGTCCAAAGCAAAACATACGAGCGGAAGACCTGACTTGCACATCATGCTGATCACCTGTGTTCCGCCTCGCCTCCCGCTGGGCCACATTGTCTCGCCGTTTGTCATGGCCGGAGCTGCTGTGGTCGCCCTTTGACAGCGGATTGGTGCTTGTGCGTGCGGCCGTGGCTGAGGATGGGTGTGGGGGAAGGGAGAGGTTTGCTTGGAGGGGGGGGGGGGGGGATGGTTTTGTTTGGGGATGGAGGGGTGTGCAGTGGGTGATGGAAGGGGCGTACTGTGGGTGGTTTATTTAGGGGCGTAAAGGGGTGTGGTGAGAGTGGGAGGTTTTCTTAGGGGTGGCAGGGGGCGTGTGTGGTGAGTGTTGGTGGTTTGCTTGGGGTGGAAAGGGCGAAAGGTGGTTGGTTTTGTTAGGGGTGCTAAGGGTTATGGCGAGAATGGGAGGTTTGATTTGGGATGGAAAAGACCTACACGCACACACACACACACACACACACACACACACACACACACACACACACACACACACACACACACACACACACACATACATTTCATTTTTTGATTAATTTGTGGTAACAGGAATGGAGGTAATGGTGAAAGGTTAGCTAGTTGCCTATGATAATTGAAAGTATCTGTTCTCTCAGTTTGAATTGGTTTTGATGTCTCATGTTATTGAAATAAAACCAGGTGTTATACAAATTATTCATTTTCTCATGTTGTCGGAGAATCTTCCAAAGCACCAGACTGAGGACGAAAAAAGAACATCAATCACTGGAAATCATTTGGGAACACGCTAAACTCCGCCTTAGAATATCAGATCACACTGATACGTGTTAGCTAGCGAATGGCACATGTTTTCCTTCAGTGTGTTGTTCAAGATTCGGGGTAATTTTGTCCTTAAATGTCTTATATCTGAATGACTGATCTGCGTTTTTTCTCTGCCATGTTTTATTTGTATATTTTCCCTCAATGTCTTGTATCATATGTATGTATCATATGTCGTTGGGCGACCACCAGCTTGTCTCGGCTTCTTCGGCGTTTTCCTGACTTAAAACGCGCTTGAAGAAAAGGTAAGTGCAAGAAGAGTTCCTCCAACCACAGGCTTCCCCCAGTGCAACGACGGTGACGGACAGAGGCACAATATATCCCTCCGTAAAGGCTGGATGGTTACCAACTCGGGCCTGTGACATTTGACTTCTGTCATTTTTAGTACACTGGAGTTAGCTGAGGGAAGGGGGGGGGGGGGTATTGGGGCGAGGAAGACGGGGAGTGAGAGGGGATGGGGTAGAATAGTGGAAAGGTAGGTGGTCAGGGAGGGGAGGTGAAGAATAGGAGGAGGGAGAGAGAGGGAGACACGGCACAAAATGTGGGATAAAGAAATTGCACTTCAAATTGACATTGTGGTGGCATGGACGGTGTTAAAAGAGGTATCAAATATTATTTGAAATACAAGGCTTGTTTCCATCCCCTCCCCTGGCGGGCGAGTTGCAAGGAAAGGAAGGTAGGATGCTGGGCAACGCTCTCTCCTTCTCTTCTCTTCCTGACTTCCTCATCTCCTACCTCGTTTCTCTCTTCTCGTAGCTCCCTTCATCTCCTTTCCCTTCTTCTTCCTTTCCCACTCTTTCTCTCTTATTTTTTTCCTTTCCTGATCTTTTTCTCCTACCTTTCCTTTCTTTCCTACTCTTTCCCTCCTACTTTTTCTTCCTTACATCTGTTAAATTCTCCCACTGATATATTCATACGATTATTTACTATCACGTTTACATTCAATCTCTCACTCTCACTTTCAGTTTCACTCTCAGTCTCACCACCCAATCATTCACATACACACGGAAACAAACACACGCGCACACACACACACACAT
>NW_028234425.1:19301808-19304308 GCF_977035675.1 Penaeus japonicus | reverse complement strand
TAATCCTCGCCCTCTACACCATGTAACCATTGTTAATTATCATTATTGTTGTTGTTTATATTAATTTTGTTTATCGTTGTAGTTATTATTATTATTATTATTATTATTATTATGATTATTTATTGATTTTGTTATTATAATAATAATAATAATAATTATTATTATTATTATCATTATTATTGTTATTATTATTGTTATTACTGATATTATTATTATTGTAATTGTTATTTTTATTGTTATTATTTTCATTACCATTATTTTTATTGAGGATAATCATTTTGATGATAATCTTTTATTATTATTATTATTATTATTATTGTTATTATTATTTTATTATTATTATTAATAATACTATTAATGTTATCATCATCATTATTGTCACTGTTATTATTATTACCATCATCATTATGATTATTATTATTATCATTATCATTATTTCTAGTAGTAGTAGTAGTAGTAGTAGTAGTAGTAGTAGTAGTAGTAGTAGTACTGCTATCACTACTAATGCTACTGCTACTAATATTATTATTAGTAGTAGCAGTAGTACTAGTACTACTGCTATTACTACTACTACTACTACTACTACTAATGCTAGTTCATAGGCCATTCCTCAAAGAGAAGCAGTCCAAACCAGCAACAACAACTACTACCACAATAACAATTTCAATAACTGTTCCTAAGGCTACATCTACTATTTCTATTACTATTTCTAATTCTACCACTACCACTACTGATACTATTTTTATAACTCCTACTTCTGCTGTTATTGTTTTTAGATTATCTATTTCGTCTTTACTATTATTATTATTATTATTATTATTATTATTACCATCATTATTAATACTGTTATAATTGTTATTATTAAAAATCGTTGTTGTTGCTGATGGCTGTTATCATAATTTTATAATGTTATTATGATGATCATTTTCATTATCCCCATAACTAACATCAACGATAATGTGAATTTCTCTCTCTCTCTCTCTCTCTCTCTCTCTCTCTCTCTCTCTCTCTCTCTCTCTCTCTCTCTCTCTCTCTCTCTCTCTCTCTCTCTCTCTCTCCCCTCTGTAAGTTATTCGAAATCGGAATATATAACTGTTATTACATTCTTTCTTTTCTTGGTCTTTCTGTTATTATTATTGTTATTGTTAGTATTAGTAGTATTAGTAGCAATACTATGATTATTGTCATTATTGATATTTATATGATAATGATAATGTTATTATTATCATTATGATGGTGATTATGACGATGATTTTTATCATTATCCTATTGCGGACGGATAGATTTGCTTGCCCAGTCTTGAGGATGGATTTTATTTCAGAGCAAGGCAGCTTCACGCAACAAACTTTGACTTTTCCTACTCTCTTTCAGTCACTCGTTTTAAACTAGAGCCATTTTTGTGTTTTAATTATTTTTGTGGGTTTTATTGTATTGAGAGATTTATATGTGAGTATCACAGGCTCTATCAATACTGCAGTTGACTAAAATTTTAGTCTAGGATCCATGTCAGCTCATTATTTACTTTATACTTTGTATGATAGAAGTATTGCTCTTTTATGGGAGGACGAAAAGCAACATTATTTTTTTCATATTCGTGTACTATCATGAAAGAATCCGAAACATATAACCATCTGTAATAAAAATAACATGAAGAGGTAGAGAAGAGGAAGGAAACCTGTGCTGATGACTGTGAGTGCCACAGTAAATTGCATCCCTACTGGCACAGAGGCACATTTTAGACACTGGGCATGGTTTGAGTCACCTTCCTCTTCTCGTTCTGCGGGCACATCCTTCATCGGTGGAACTTTAGAGCAAGGGGTCGGTAATTTACTGTGTGACATCGCTCTATAAAGACAGTGCTTGCTAGAGACCGTGGATCCATGTATGGGTGCCATTCAAGGTTCTCTTTCCTGCTGGTGCTAGAAGAGAGTAATGCCACCTAGGTTCTGGATGCTAGGTTTTCTTAATATTACGGTAATTATAGTAATTATGACTACAGTTGTCATCATCTCACTCCTTACTCATAGCACAGTGATTCAAAATCCCCGAACGTCATGTACGTCGTGACGCCCGTCGTTAGGCCAAAGCTCCTGTGTCATGTATGTCATGACACCCGTCCGCAATTGAGTGTTATTATTAATATTCGCCATCGTTGTTGCTATGTTCTAAGTTTTCTTCTGACTTTCTTTATCCCTCCCGAGTCAGTCTCTCTTTCTCTCGCTCCACCATTAAGAACTTACTTATGGTCCCGCCGAGGTAAGTCATTAGGCCATTAACAGCGGAGCATTAGTGAAGAAATGGATTTATATTTAGAAACATATTCACTCCGAAGCCAAATGGGGGTGTGGGTGGGAGGGAGGGGAAGGAAGGGGAGGGATGGAGAAAGATTGAAAAGTTAAAAGGGGAAAAATAGGGTTTTCTGATTGTTTATTGATTTTTGTTTGTTGTTTGGTGTTTTTTTTGTTTGTTTGTTTTTTGTTATCCTCGGGTTTATGTTCTC
>NW_028234425.1:19286808-19289308 GCF_977035675.1 Penaeus japonicus | reverse complement strand
TGAAATCGCTGAATTTATAGCTATGATACATACATACATATTTATATGTGCATATATACACACATATACACACCTCTGTATTTATATGTATATACTTGTCCGTTTGTGCATGTGTATGTATGCATTTATTGAGGAATGTATAGTAAAAATTATTTGGGTGTCGGAATATTCGTATCCTTGTTGATAATGAATGGTAATGGTGACGATAATGATGGAAATTTTGATAATAATGATCTTACTGATGATGATGATGGGTATAGTGGCACCGACAGCGTTGATGATTTTATTATTGTTCCTATTCTTAAGTTTATTTTTGAAGATCCACGGCATGGAAAGAAACAACAGATACATATTGACACAAAGGTAAGGGCTTATACACAGAAAAACGGGTCAGTCTTCACTGGGGAGTGAGCATGCGTAGAATCGTAATACCTAAGGCAAGTGCCGCCTGAAGAAAGCTACCATCAAGATGAGTTAGATAACAGATGGCAGACCGCCTTGTCTTTGATTTGCTTCTAGAAAGAAATAAAAACTCGACTTCGATTTAGATTTTCGCTCCTAATGTCTTCGCAAGCAGCCCGATTCTGTGCACGAAATCTGCGATAGAGAGTGATGGGCGTGTATATAATCTCTCTTATTGCCGAGTTATCGCCTGATTTTATGGATTCATGATTTGATTTTTTTTTATCATTGTTTATTTTATTTTGTTATTCGTTTTAGGGGGATGGATTAGCACGTACGCAATTATTTCCGTTCGGGTTTGCTTTTCAGACGCAATTTCGGACTAAATTGGCCCGTTTCATTGTAGGTGAACTCTAATGAAAAAAGGGTTATTTTACGATGTATCAGATTGTAATTGGTAGGACAGATATTCGCCCCATGATATAAACAATTAACCAAAGTCCCTTTGGTTGATTGCTAGAAAATTGTTTCTCTTTCGCATCATTCTCCAAACTTTTGAAAGAATATCAAGGTGCTTTTGGCTATACACAGAATCACGCAGGCACACGCACATGCACGAGGTCATCCTCCCCACACACACACATACGTGCGCGCGCGGACGCACATTATTTTTAATTTTCTCTCCCCTCTCTCTTTCTTTCTCTTTCTATTTCTCTCTCTCTCTCTCTCTCTCTCTCTCTCTCTCTCTCTCTCTCTCTCTCTCTCTCTCTCTCTCTCTCTCTCTGTCTCTCTGTCTCTCTGTCTCTCTGCTCCCCTCCTTCCCACTCCTTTAACCCTCTCTATGTCTATCTCCTCCACCCCTCTCTGTCCCGTACACTTTTTTTCTTTATCGCATCTTCCCCATCAGTGCCTCTCTCTGTCGCCTAAGGGAATAATTGCAGGGCCGATCCTGGTGTTGCAGAATTTAATTTACTTGATTTTTATGTTAGCTGAACCTTGATAGAGATAGAGTCAATTAATTAGAGGGGTAAATTTCTCCTCTGGAACCTCTGATACAATTTTTATTGATGTAGAATGCACCATGGCGGCAATAACATTTTTAATTATAGTTTATGCTCTATTACCTCTATCATCATCACTTATCGTTATGGTTAATAGTGAAAATTAGTCTAAACTGTAACTACAATTTTATACCTGTATTACTGTTACTACTAATGCTGCAAGACTAGTAGCAGAGATGTCAGAAGGTGCCGGGACAGGAGGAGGAGCAGCAGTGGAGGCAAAAATGGAAGCACAGATGGGGGTAGCGACGAAAGCAGGAGTAGGAGTAGGAGTGGAGGCAAGTTCCGGGGTGTTGCCTCACGTTTGGTCGGCGTAGCGCTCGCCTGAGTGGGATATTTACCTGAGGTAATTAAGATGCTTCACCTGGGTCATGGGATAGTTTCCTTGGGAATGTTGTTCCGACATGCTCCTGGGATCAAGGGGAAGAGATGGGGGAGAGGGTCAGGGAGGGAGTTGAAGAAGAGGAATAGTTGGAAGAAGAGGGAATTGGAATATTATATATATATATATATATATATATATATATATATATATATATATATATATATATATGTGTGTGTGTGTGTGTGTGTGTGTGTGTGTGTGTGTGTGTGTGTGTGTGTGTGTGTGTGTGTGTGTGGATGTATGTACGTATGTATATGTATATGTATATGTATATGTATATGTATATATATATATATATATACATATACATATACATATATGCGTACATACATACAGATATATATATGTGTGTGTGTGTGTGTGTGTGTGTGTGTGTGTGTGTGTGTGTACATATAAGTATAAATATAAATATAGATGTAAATATATATATATATATATATATATATATATATATATATATGGACATACACATATATATGTATATATATATGTATATATATATATATGTATATGTATATGTACATGTACATACATACACACACATATATGTATATATATGTTTATATGTATATATATATATGTATATATATATATAAATATATATATAAATATATATATATATATATTAAATGTGTGAGTGTGTGTGTGTGCG
>NW_028234425.1:19271808-19279308 GCF_977035675.1 Penaeus japonicus | reverse complement strand
TATCTATCGTCACACACACACACACACACACACACACACACACACACACACACACACACACACACACACACACACACACACACACACACACACACACACACACACACACACACACACACACACCAAACATCATACAAAGAGAGAGTAAAAAAATATGCTACACACTTGGACCCGAATCTTAAATGATACTTATTTGAGCAAAAATACGTACTTCCACAATGCCGGGAGTATATAAAGAAAGAACAAGAGAAGACATTATGTACACAATATGATCGGGGAACAGACACCTAATACACCTATTGCATTCTGTTATTTTATATTTCAGGCTTGATTTTCCCATTTCCAAATTCAGCTTTTACTTTTATGCTCCCGTGGCTAAGAAAGAAAAAAAGTTGTCTTTTGTCGTGTGCACATCGCAGAGGATTGCATATTGATTTGTCTCCATCCCTGATTCTCTTGTAAACTGGTAATTATAACTGGTATTTAGAACTATTCTGTACTTTTTATAAAATGATATTATTGGTTTTATTTAAATATCTTGGTATTTCCCATAGAATCTCCATTAGTTTATTATCTCCCTTCCTCATCACATATCACAATTTTCCTAGTATGTCACAAATCCCACTCGTCCACATGTAAACACGTAGCTGACATTGGCCCGTACCAGTCTCACCGTACCTTGGTCAGTCCCAACCTCAGCTGACCTTGGCCCGCGTCTCTCACCTGACCTTGGCCCGCCGCTCTTACCTGAAGCTAACTCCACTCGAGAGCTCACCGCTGTCGAGGCTTTAAGTGCCAATCGACGACACGGTCCCTTCCGCTGAGGAGCCTGGCCTGCGGCGGGGAAAAGGAGCTCGACAAAGACTCCCTAGTACTCAGGGGGCAGGCGTATTGTGAAGCAACAAGGGGCAGCTTTTTGTTGCGGAATGATAAGAGTCTTTTTTTTCAATCAGGGTTTGCAGTGATTGCCTATGTCTCCGTTTTGTGGGTACGTTGTTGCTTTTTTTCCTTTTCTTTGGTGTTATACTTTATTCAAAAGAATCAAAATCTTTTCAAACTCAGGTCAGGGTCCGTTGTAAAAATAGATGTTTGGTTCTTATGTTTGTGTTCAACTTATCTAATACATATCGTATGGGAAAACGTAAATATATTGACCGTGTGTCAAAATTCAACAGCGACACATATGATTAGGAGTTATTGTAACTATTGGCACATATATCAGTGAGGATTAACCGTAACTGTTCCGTCTTTTTTTACGACGTTATTTTCATATTGTTCCCGGCACATAGGTTTTCTTTGCATTATGAAATAAAATAAATTTAACAAGCCACGGAATCGACAGCGATATATGTTCTCCTCTGCGAACCTCCACCACCTAGAGTAATGGATCATTCGCTCGAATTATCAGACAACTATGGTGGACATCCACACAGATGAGACGCTTAATGACACGTCGTTTGATGTAAGCACATATACCACATGTAGCGATACCGCTGCAATTATATACCCCATGAGAATTCTATACCGTGGTAGCAGGCCGGCCTCACATCCCCATGGTCGGCAGATCGAGCTCCGTCCAAGCTCATGAGTTTCCACTGTCGCCTGGCGGTCACTGCTGTGGCTGGGCACCACAGTAGGTAAGGACCAAGCTCAGACTTAAGAGTCAACACTCGTTGTCACACTCACGAGTCAGCACACGCTGACACAAGCCGGGTTCGCCATTGGGGCCGTAGCCTGATCGTAGCATATACTCCGCATATTTAGCTTATCCTTGACGGCAACCATGGTTAAAATCAGTATGCTTAGTCCTTGCTTATCTCCCGGGTAGTCGCCAGTAGATGACATTCACCAACCCGAATTCCCGGCCGAGCGCGCATTACGGCGAGCGACGCATCCGCACTCTGACAACATTAATTATCCCTCTTCTGCATTCCTGCCTCGGGGATCTCAAGGCGGGCTTTATGGCACGAGTTATACCCGGCCTATTGTGACCTCACTCGACCTCCCATGGGGCTGAGGGAAGGGTAACGCTTACCGGAACTCACTCTCTCTCTCTCTCTCTCTCTCTCTCTCTCTCTCTCTCTCTCTCTCTCTCTCTCTCTCTTTATCTATCTTCCTCTTCCTCCCCTCTCTCTTCTCCTTCTCTATCTATCTCTTCTCTCTCTCTCCTCTCCCTTCCTTCTCTCTCTTTCTCTCTCTTTCTTTTCTTTCCCTCTCCTTCCTTCTCTTCTCTCTCTCTTCTCTCTCTCTTCTCTCTCTTCTCCTCTCTCTTCTCTCTCTCTCTCTCTTCTCTCTCTCTCTCCTCTCTCTTCATCTCTCTCTCCCCCTCTTTCTCTCTCTCCTCCCTCCTCTCTCTCTTCTCTCTCTTCTCTCTCTCCTCTCTCTTCTCTCTCTTTTCTCCCTCTCTCTCTCTCTCTCTCTCTCCCCTCTTCTCTCTCTCTCCTTCTCTCTCTCTCTTCTCCTCTCTCTCTCTCTCTCTCTCTCTCTCTCTCTCTCTCTCTCTCTCTCTCTCTCTCTCTCTCTCTCTCTCTCTCTCTCTCTCTCTCTCTCTCTCTCTCTCTCTCCCCCCTACCACACACGCAAACATTCATTTCTACTAAATAGACGCAAACAATATATAAAATCCTGTCAGTAAAGGTAATGATAAATGCCATAACACATACAAAGGTATGGGTGTCTATAGAGACGCGTTTCTGCGAATCTAAACACGATTTAACATTAAGGTTGGGACGGTAGTTGATTCATTTGTTCTGCTCCAATTTGTGGAGGAAGACAGATTGCTATTTTATTCAGGATGACATCGTTTGTAGTAGTGGTAGTAATCATGTAGTCGTCGTAGTAATTATGTAGTAGTGGTAATAGTTCTGTAATAGTGGTTGTAGTCATAGAAGTAGTAATCACATTGGTGGTGGTAGTCTTTGTAATATTATTGTTACTAGTAATGGCAGTGGTTTAGTATTGGCAGCAATGGTAGTGGTCTAATAGTGGTAGCACTAGTAGCAGCATTGGTAGTGGTCTAATAGTGGTAGCACTAGTAGCAGCAACAGTAGTTATAGTAACAATTTCAGTAGCAGTAGCTGGGCTGGTAAAACGGCTGCAGCCCATAAACATAGGGGCAAGTGGAACTAAATGGGTGAAAATGATGCACAGGGGGAAAATGACACGCGCACACACGATATTGGTGAGAAAGTATTCTTTAAGAAATTTTTCGTTTGCAGAAAGAAAGGAAGGAATGTCATGGTAGGGGGAGGGGGCTAAGAGTGATCGGTATCACAAGTCGTTCGAAAGCCAGGTGCGTTAAAGTTTAATTTGACGCGTAGAAATATGATATATTTTGTGGTAGAGGTACCCGCACCTCTCTTTGGTGATCAAATTTTGCTTCATATTGTATGGTATTTCTTCTTCCCTATTCCCCTTTGCTCGTCTTATTCCTACTTTCTTTTTCCACCAACAGTCTCTGTCTCTCTTCTCTCCGTGCGCGCGCGCGCATGTGTGTGTGTCTGTCTGTATGACTGCGTCTATGTTCATTTTCTTTTGGGACCATCAACTTGGGTGGAAATTTCGATTGATTTGTTACTCATGGGATTACATTACCAACCGGTGTCTGTGCGTGGTTTGTGAGTCTGTCTTACTTTTCTGTATCACTTGTTATTATTCTTATAGATGGCTTGTAAGTCCAATATTTATCACGCATTTCATTCTAATTCCCAAGGGAGGTTCGTAACACCGGAATTACCAGTCATCCCTGTTTTTTATTACTATTAACCCGGATGACGTCGAGGCGTTGTAATTAATGAAGGAAGCTATGTTCTCGCGTTCTTCCTCACAGGATAAGAAATAATGACGTGAAAAATTGTCCTCGTAATTTTTGCCCGTTCAGACGAGCCTGGTAACCTCCCCTTTCCATCTCTCCCCTATCCACCCCTCCATATTATATCACCTCCCCCCCCCGTTCCGCCTGAAACAACCGCAGATCATGGACGTAAAACATGTGGTTCAATAGATTGAAAAAAAGAGAACAAATGATGGTGATTTTTAGGAGAGTTATTTTTGCCCTTCTTTTTGTTTTATTTAGATTCAGCTCTCTATCTCTCCCTCCCTCCCCCCTCTCCCACCCTCTCCCCCCTCTCTCCCTCTCTCTCCCTCCCCCCCTCACTTTCTATCTCCGTTTATGTATTTATATGTAATTCGCCTTCGCCTCCACTGCCATATCCACTACGTCCTCCAACAACTCCACCACCACTACTGCATCTTCCTTCGCCTCCTCCTCCTTCTCCAGTACATCTTCCACCTCTACCACTACGTGTTCCCTCGCCTCCACCTCCACATCTACCTTCATCTCCAGCTCCACCTATGCTCTCGGAGTCATTAAAGGGCAGGAATCGAGCCCGTCCATCACGCGTGAGCCTCCTTGGAGATTTACTTTATCCAGTGGGAGATGGAGAGGCATTTGGGCTTGGGGGGGATAACTACAGCTGGGGTGGGAGATAAAGAAGTATTGGAGAGAGAGAGAGAGAGAAAGAGAGAGAGAGAGAGAGAGAGAGAGAGAGAGAGAGAGAGAGAGAGAGAGAGAAATTTATTGAGGAGAGGGGAGATAGAGAGACTCCGTTCGCAATGGTAGACGAAGGAATAATGGTGAGAAGAAAGATGGAGAGATGGAGAAATCTAATTTGGAGTGAGAAAGAAATGAGCTTGGGGAAGACAAAGAGCCAGAGAGAAGGAGAATTGTGGATAAAAATATACCTCTAAATATTGATATAGATAGATATACTTTATAATGCCATATAGGTCTGCATTTAGTATGTTTTGACACATTTTTCATCGCTTCTTCACCTTCTCTTCTCCCACCCTCCCTTCTACCCTTTTCCCAATTACCCGTTTTCTTCCCTTCACCCGCTCCGTTACTGTACAATTTCCTGTCCTTTTTTATTAGATGAACTGTTTCAGCTTCATTATCAAATTTCTCCTTCTCGTCCTCCTACCTTTCCTCCACACCCCATATGGTACATTTTCTCTCTTTCCCCGTGTCTTCCCCTCCCCCCCTCCCCCTTCCCCTTTGACACATCTTTTCTTTCTCTCCATCCCCGTCCCTTCGGATCTACCTCTACTCGTCCACGCTTGCCACTCACTCCCCCCTACTGTGCCACCTCTGCCCCTCTCCCCCCTGCTCTCTACCCTATATGGGGTATACTTGGCAGGAAGTATGCGATGTGTAGATCTCGGGGTTTTATGATGTTTGAGTGTTATATCCGGTGAGAATATGGTCGGATATCAATCAGAATGAGTGAGTGAGGGAGGGAACAGGTAGAAAAGTGAGAGATTAAAGGGAGGAGGGGGAGGGGGATGAAGAAGAAAGGGAATGAGGGAAGATTGGATGGTGGTAGGGGGTGGGAAAGGGGTAAATTGGGGATGAAAGAGAGAGGAGAGAATTGGTGGAGGGGATTTTAATTGTGGGTGAGGTGAAGCGTGCAGGGTATGGCGGGGAAGAAGTGGGGTGCGGAGTGAAGGTAGAAGAGAGAACAGATAAATGGGTCGGGAAAGGGAAAGGGTGGAGGAAGGAATGAGAGGATGTTGAATTAAATATAACAAAGTAGGAAATCATAGAATATGGGCGAGAGAAAGACAATGCAAACAAAAAGAATAAAAATTACCGAGCACATTAAGCATTTATGGAATGTGGATGAAATCAAAACATTTTTGGAATCCTCGTGAAAAATCCAATCCACATTCATCAACGCAGCTCATATATTAATTCACATACATGCTCATGCTCACCCTGTATACATTCCTTCCTTTCTGCTACTTTATTTTTTCATTTCTTATGAAATGATAATCGAGTTCAAAAGGAAACGTTCCCTATAATCGGTATGGAGACGTTCCCTGTGCTTTGACGGAGAAATTATGGGATGTTTCGCCCGTATCATTGCATGCGTTTTTGAGCAATTTTTTTGTTAGTGTTTTTATGGGTTGGGTTGAATGTTTATGTTTATACTAAAGAGGTGGAGGGGGAGATTGATAATTATTTTCATGATGATGTGGATGTTGATAGTTGTAATTGTGATGATAGTGATATTTCAACATATTTGATCACGATCTTTTTGTCATCACTATCGTTATTACTCTAATCAATATTTTTACCAGTGTTTCATCATTATATTCAAGCGTTACTATGCTCATGTTTCCTTTGTCCACAACAATTTTATTTTCAGTCTACTTAGTACCATGCATTTTTTTTCTTTTTCTTCTCCATTAGCCGCAATGAAGTCTAATATTTGAGTCATAATTGTACAACAATACAGGGAAAGGCACCATTCACCAGTGCCCTATCATCACCCCAAAAACCTAGTATTATAATGCGCAATTCTTCGGAAATAAAAGAAAGCGAATTTCTGGCCCGACCACCTATCCTAGCTTATTTTTCCCCCGTCTCGCCAAGGCAATCCCAACAGGGTGGCGAACTTGTTATCATATTATACCTTAAGGGCAATCAGGGGTAGAATGCACTCTCCCCTTCCTCCCTTCCCCCTCCTCCCCTCCCCTTCTGTTTTGGAGGGAACTTAAAGAGGGGGTTGTAGGTGGTCTTGCATAGGGGGTGTCGGAGGTAGGGGGTAGGGGGATGGCGGCCGTAGGAGATGTTGAGGTCACGAGGATTGTTGTTGGTGTTGTCGCTATTGTTTTTTCTGATAATGTTATTAAGCTCCTTCGTTTTCTTTCCTTCTATCTTTGTTCTTTTTTCGGTGTGTGTGTGTTGGGGGATGGGGGATCCGCTATGTAAATCCTTTTTTTCTTAAGGAGGGGGGGGGTAGGGGGGGGAAAAGCGCATGAGGCCAAGAGATCATGATCCAAAAACGTCGCTGTGGATTCGCGACGCCTCGATGGGCTCCGAGCGGCGGCAATTTGTGGCTTAAGGAAATGGGTTGCCATTTTGGAAGACTCCCTTTCCTCCACCCTGCCTCCCCCCGCACCCTACCCTTGGTCTTCCCCTTACGCCCCTGCTCCTCCCCTTCCTCTTTCTCCACTCTCTCTTCCCCTGTTCCATCCCTTCCCCTTCCCCCTCCTTCCCACTATCCTTATCCCTCACCTCGCTGCTCCTCCCCCCCCTTCCTTCATTCGTCCTTCTCCTCTACTATCCCCCTCCTCCCTAGTCCTCCCTTCCTTCCTTCCCTCCTTCGTTTCTCCCTCCTCCTCTCCCCTCTCCCCTACGTTTCTCCCCCCCCCTCCCTTCTATTCCCAATCCCTTTTTTATTGTCTCTTCTCCATGACATTTTTTTTACCTTATCGTCTTGTGTGTTTTAAGAATTGCAGGAGATGGAGGAAGGGACACAAAGATCTCATAATAATATTGCAGCTGTTGTCTTCTTTACATGATTATAAGATTGTCGAAATTGACTTCCCGGTAGTGGTGCAGTGTGCGTGCGTGCATGCGCGCGCGTATGTTTTTTTCTTTGTGTGTTTGTTTATTGTTTGTATTTGTTTGTTGTTTGTTCCAATTCTTTCCTC
>NW_028234425.1:19249308-19254308 GCF_977035675.1 Penaeus japonicus | reverse complement strand
TATATTTTATATAGGCTTATCATTATATAAAGAAAATATCTTGGAATGCTTGTGAGTTGTGCGTATTCCCAGCCTCCCGCGGATGCCGTCTGTCTCGGGGGAATAATTTGGGAGATCAAGACGCGTTTTATTATACTCGATTCAATTTCACGTTGCGATCTCCACTTACATGTTAAGGTTCCGTTACTTTATTTTTTTCCTGAAATGAAGAGCAGAAGATTCTTATTTTTTCTAGGGGAGATTACTCTTTTCTTGTTTTTGTAATTGTTTACCTATTTTTTATTATTTATTTGTTTGTGTTCGTATGAAAACAAAGGGAAATCAGATAGCTACTTTAGGACAGTTAAGGGATTTATTTTTGATATTGAGTAACTCCTTTCATAAGGAAAGAGAGAAAAAAAATGTCAAGAGATTTCACTCCGTCCAAGAGCGTCGGGAGACGAGTTGCCTTCTTCCTCGAGATGTTTATCCGCGCCCGTGTGATGGAGGAGGAGGAGGGCACGGGACTTCCGGTGATAGGTTCTTCCCCGCGGGTTATGTCTCGTGCTCTCTCCGTGTAGCTCTTTGTTTCTTGTTGTTCTTTTGCTACTTTTGCTTTCGGTGTTGGTGTTGGGGTGTGTATCTTTGTCTCTCTTTTTTTTCTTCTCTTCCGTCTTCTTCATCCCTCCTCCTCCTCCTCCTCCTCCTCCTCCTCCTCCCCCCCTCCTCGTCTCCCCCTCCCCCCCATCCTCATCCTCCCTTTCTCTTTCGGTCATCATTCCCATCATCACTTTTCCACATTTCTCCCGAAATCGCCCGATGGGACCGAGCACTTAACATCGGAATTGCATGCATTATTTAATGATTTGCGAGAGAAATTCTGCGAAAGAATGGTGTTTGTGTCTTCGTTTGGCAATCGTCTAAATGCAATTGGAAGTTTTGTAATGTAAAGTTTTTTTTTCCCCTTTTGTTTTTGTTCTGCGTTGCTGGGAATTGGATAACCCGCAGGAGGGATTGAGCACATGAGTGAGAGATTAATCACTCTAGAAATTTTGGGAATAAAGGTCAAATAGATTTGCATAACAAGAAAAAAAAAAAAAATACGAGGTCAGGGTATGTTATCACTATAATATTCTCAGTTGACCTCGATTTGATCTGGATTTAAATAGGAATTTGACCTTGAATCGAGCGCGCTGTGACCCAGATGGGTCTGAGTCTGATTTTGAAATGCAGTGGAATACTTTATCATTAGGAATATTATTGTAGTCTCGTGTGATAGATATATTCATAGGTTTGAATTTGATTTGCCAGTTAAATAGAGACGGGAGGGTATGATATTGACGCTATTGTTAAATCTATACTAAAGGTATTTGAGAATTTAAGAGCTTATTAATAAACGTGTCTTTCCAGTGCCGTGCTGTGCTGACACCGGGGATATAGATTTTTTCCGTGATATAAAACATGATTGAGACTGTTAGTGTTAATAAGGAAGCAATCTCCTCCCCTTTTATAGTAAGGTGTGAGAGCAGATAATAGAGTTGGGAGCGATACCATATATTTGGTTTAAAAGAGGCAGAGTGAGGGAGGAAGGGGGAAGGGAGAGGGAGAAGGAAAGCAAGATAAAGAGGGAGAAGGGGAAATTGAGAGGGAGGGGGGAGAAGTAGAAGGAGAAGGAAAAAGAGATGGAAAAGGAACAGGAGCAGGAGAGAAAGAAGGAGAAGCAGATGGAGAAGGAGCAGTAGCAGGGAAAGGAGGAGAGGGAGAAAGAGGAAGATAAAGAGAAGGAGCAGTAGCAGGGAAAGGAGGAGAGGGAGAGGGAGAAAGAGGAAGATAAAAAGAAGGAGCAGTAGCAGGAAAATGAGGAGAAAGAGGAAGATAAGGAGAGGAAGGTGGGAAAGTGAAAATGAAAGAGAAAAATAGAAATTAAGAGAAGGAGAAAAAGAGGGAGTTACAGACAGTGGCAGAGACAGAAACAGAGACAGTGACAGAAATTGATATGGAAATATATGTAAACTTAGAGAGAGATTAGATATAGAGAGAGGGAGGAGGAGACGAGAGAGAGAGAGAGAGAGGGAGAGGGAGAGAGAGAAGGAGAGAGAGAGAGAAGGAGAGAGGGAGGGGGGAGGGAGGGAGGAGGAGGAGAGGAGGAGAGGAGAGGAGGAGGAGAGAGGGGGGAGGGAGAGGGGGAGGGAGAGGAGAGGGAGGGGGAGGGAGAGGGAGAGGGAGAGGGAGAGGAGAGGAGAGAGAGGGAGAGGGAGAGGGAGGGAGGAGAGAGAGGGAGAGAGAGAGGGGAGAGAGGGAGAGGGAGAGGGGAGAGGAGGAGAGAGAGAGAGAGAGAGGAGAGAGCGAAAGAGAGAGAGAGAGAGAGAGAGAGAGAGAGAGAGAGAGAGAGAGAGAGAGAGAGGGAGAGAGAAAGAGAGAGAGAGAGAGAGAGAGAGAGAGAGAGAGAGAGAGAGAGAGAGAGAGAGAGAGAGAGAGAGAGAGAGAGAATTATAAATGTGTGTGGCCCATTTTCAACTTTCTGATAGTAGTCGACTACAGTATTTGCTGAACTTATTGTTTCATCCCGAAAGTGGATGCATAGTGCGGTAGGCCTAAAGTTTAGGAAAGAGTTGCAAGATTATTAAAGGAGGAAAGAGCCATAGCCCCTTGACGACCATGAAGAAGGAAACCTTTTCCCACCTGAGAGCTGCATTTAGGGACTGTATGTGCTTGTCTTTCAGAAGCGAGACGGAAAGGAAGAAGAATTGGAGGTGGAGGTTGAGATGGAGAGGGTGTAGGAAGAAGGGAGAGGGGAAAGGAAGGAAAGGAGGAGGGAAAGGGAGAACAGGGGGATAAGGAGAAGGATAATTAAAAGGATGAGGGGGATTTGTCCTTCATAGGGAATGGAATAAGGTGAAGGAGTATGAAATTCGGCTTTGCAGGTGGATGGAGAAGAAATGTGAGCGAATGTGAGAAAAAGACGGAAGAGGGGGGATTAGGACAGAATGGAGAATGTAAATGAGAAAGAAGAAGGTAATGAAAGAAGAGAGGAAGGGAGATATTAGGATAAGAGAAGATGGGAGGAGAGGTGAGAGAATAGAATAGAAGAGAGATACCGAGAACCAAAGCCAAAGAGGGAGTAAGAGCTGATAATGTCCCGCCTTCCTCGTGTCCAGGGTCAGCCTCGTGTCCATACTCCCGTGCATGCCTGAGTAAACTCGCAGATCTACCGCAGCATAGCAAAGGCCCGTAATTCTTCCTGAGCAAGACATATGCCCTCAGGTGATGCATGTGTGGGCGCACCCTTTGTACCCGGTGTCCTAAGGGACCGTCCACGCTCCACGCCCATACTTGCAAACACGCCCCACTATCTCTCAGCTCCCGCTCTTATTCACATTCACGCATGTTCTGGTGAATATCACCTTTCGGCGCTCACTCACCGTGTAAGTATTGAGTCTCTGGCATATACTCGCGCCTGCCTTAAGATGCAGGTACCGAACTCTGAACTGAGGGAGTGAAGGGGAGAGTAGAAGGAGGAGAGAAAAGCGAAGGGAGTGGGGAAGTTCATTATTTGTGTTATTGTCCAGCATGTACCTGTCTGTGTGTGCGGGTTTGTATTACTCACACCCCCACATGTCAATTTGTATATAGATATATTTATATGTGCATATAAACAGGGGCGTAAGATTACGGGGAGAGGAGGGAGGGGTGAAAGGGATCCGCTTGAGGCATACCTGGTTACAAACGGTTATTTAAATGATTGACATCATCGTTTGCCAACTGAAACGATCATCATGACGTATATAGCCTACTCGCAGCCTGTAGTTGTTTAAGAAGGAATCCATTCATAGACAGGGGTACGCAGTTCTCTTTGTCGTTGGTAAGCTAAGCGGTGCTGATTGTAATGTCCACGCCCTTGATTGCTCTTGATTTTTCTTCATCGTCTCCCACTGCCTTACCAGTCTGATGGTAGATATAGGAAGTCAAAAGCTGGTATCCATTTCTAAAATGTTTTATTTGTCTTGTTATGCGTAGATTTCTGTTAAGCATCACTCTCTTCTGTGTTTGCGTTATGCCGCAGGATGTTTTGGGTAAGGCCTAAACGAGCCGGGAGTTGATCTGCCACATGGACAAGTGTTCCACTTTCATTTTTGGCCAGGGGATAGAACAAATAGAACTGGCAGAAAGCATGCCCCACAGAAAGAAGCACACGCTATCAGTGCCGTCTTTAAGTGTGTGTGTGTGTGTGTGTGTGTGTGTGTGTGTGTGTGTGTGTGTATGCGCGCGTATGTGTATATGTATGTACTGTATGTATTTATGTATATGTGTGTATATATATGAATATTCGTATGCATATACATATACATGTATATAAGGAGTAGAGAGAGAAGAGAGAAAAGAGAAGAGAAGAAAGAAAGAAAGAACGGGGAAAAAGGAAGATAGAATTAAAAGAAAAGCGAAGATAAAATAGGAAAGAAGAGAGAGTGGACGAAGAGAATAGCGAAAAGGTAGGACAGAGAAGGAAGAGAGAAAGAAGAAAACGAGAGAGTACAGAGGAGGGAAAATGTTAGTGCCAGATTCCGAAGTATATTAAGACTTACGTGTATAAAGATTTCAAACATACCAAACACTGAGGGAGCTTTTGAAAGAACATTTCCAGCGTAGCTACTTAATTTACTCAAAATAATGCAAAGAATAATACATAGCTAAAATGTGATAAAATGCAGGTTTCCACCGCTCTCTTACAGCCAAATCAGTCCCACAGAGAGTAGAAATGTTCACTAGAACAAACAACATGCGGTAACCCTACCTAATCCAACTATGATAGAGAGAACTTCTTGGATGTTAGTGTGGCGAGGTATTGAGGACACTTGATAAACGTTAACGCTATTTGGGGAACTTGCAAGGGGGAACTCAGACACAGTGTCCAGTTCAATAACCTTTTACGAGTTTATAAACAAAACAAACCAAAAAGGTGGAAAGCAAATGCAAAACCACATCAACGGTAACAAGAGGTCAGGGTCTTAGGGTTAGGGCTG
>NW_028234425.1:19206808-19209308 GCF_977035675.1 Penaeus japonicus | reverse complement strand
GTTAGGGGGGGAGTGGGAGGGGGACATAGGGATTCCTGTTCGTGGCCACGTGGTCTGTGTGGTGACGCAAACTCTCCCTTTGCGTCTTGCTTTATTTCCTTGTCCTTGTCTACTCTCTTTCCCCTTTCCATCTCTGCCTTTTCCCGAATCGTCGCCATCGTCATCCTTCATGTTTCATTTTTTATAATGATTAAACCCTTCTCTCTCCTATGAGTGTGTCCTTGGCCATCACCTACCTCGTTTTTTTGGAAAGATTAGAGAATGGAGAGGGAAAGGTAGATGATATAAAGGAAAACGAAGGTAAATAGTGGAAAATGGAAAGGATATGAGGACGGGAAGGAGCAACAAGGAAAGAAAAAAGAAAGAAAATGAAAGGGGCGATGAAGAAAAAACGCGGAAAAAGACAAGACAAGAATAATAAGAAGCAGAGAAGAAAAATATAAAAAAAGAAAACGTTGAAGAATGAAAGGGAAATGAGGAGAAGGAGCATTAGAGAAAAGGTTATTATTCGGTTAAATAGTGTGCAAAGTCCACGCCGTCCCGCTGAGCTGGCGTGTGTTTGGCTCCGGAATTTTGTATCATCTTTTCGCAGAAGCAGGTCGGGGGCTGTTGCCCCCCCCCCCCCCACACACACACACACCGTTCTCGCCACCACCGCGCCCCCTCCCTCTTATACTTCTCTTTTGCGGCCCTGTTGTTGTTGCTCTCCTTCTTCTCACCCTTTTCGTCGTCGACCTCCTCCTCTTCCTCCCATTTCTCCTCTTTCTCTTCATCCTCCTTCTCCTCCTCCTACTCTTTTTCCTCTTACTCCTCTTTCTTCTCCTCCTCCTTCTCTTCCTCTTACTCTTCCCGCTCCTCCTCTTTCTTCTTCTTCTTATTATTATTATTATCCCTATTTTTGTCTCTATTCTATTTTGTAGCTTGCTCTTTTCTCCTCCTTCTTTTTCTCTTGCTCTTCTATCTTCTTTGCTCTCAGCTTTCCATTTTCAAGATTTTCTGTTTTGCTTCTTTATCTCCGTTTCCCTCACCCCCCCCCCCTCTCGCTCTCTCTCTCTCGCGCGCGCGCCATTACCTTTTATTCCTCCCAATCTCTTTTCTCTTGCCCTCGGACTCCCCCCTCCCCCCTTATGTCTTTTTCCCACCGTCCTCTTCGGTCATGCGGACACCACGTGCTTCATGACGTCATGCTACCTGATTTATACTGAAGTACGACAGCTTATGTTGATTTATTTGTTCGCTTTTTGTGTCTGTCGGTTTACTTTCATGCATTTCTATCTGTTCCTGTCTGGCGGTATATTTACGAGTCTATCTATTTTGTGTAGCATTAGTTGTATATCACACACACACACACACACACACACACACACACACACACACACACACACACATATATATATATATATATATATATATATATGTATATATATATATATATATATATATATACATATATGTATATGTATATGTATATATATACATATACATATATATATATTATATATATAAATATATATATTATATATATATATACATATAATATATACATACATACATATATATAGATATATATATATAGATATAGATATATATATATATACATATATATATATATATAATATATATATATATATATATATATGTATATATATACATATATGTATATGTATATATATATATATATATATATATACATATGTAAATATAAATATATATATACATATATAATATATATATATATATATACATATATATACATATATATACATACTCACACACAGACACACACACACACACAACCACACACACACACACACACACACACACACACACACACACATATATATATATATATATATATATATATATATATATATATATGTGTGTGTGTGTGTGTGTGTGTGTGTGTGTGTGTGTGTGTGTGTGTGTGTGTGTGTGTGTATATATGTATATATATGTATATATATGTATATATATATATATATATATATATATATATATATATATATATATATATATATATATATATATATGTATATATTTATCGTTCCAGTTCGTTGTGATGCCTCCATCAAGTCTGTTTAGATGAATAATATACAAACACACACACACAATCATTTTCACAGATTTGATGGAGGCATCACAGCGAACAAAAAAGCGATCCCAGGACCCCCTGTTTAGAAACAAACCTCCCCCCCTTATCCCTCCTATCCCCCCCTCCCCCTCAAATCCCACCTCCCATATATATATATATATATATATATATATATATATATATATATATATATACATATATACATACATACATACATACATACATACATGCATACATACATACATAGATTTCTTCCTCTCTTCCTAACCTTTCTTCCTTCTTCCCTCACTCCCATTCCCTCTTTTCCTTCCATTTCCCCATTTTCCCTTCCTCCTCCTCCCTTCTCCTGTGGTCCCTTCCTCCACCCTCTCTTCACTTTTGCTCCCTGGCACCTCATTCGTCCCTTCT
>NW_028234425.1:19181808-19189308 GCF_977035675.1 Penaeus japonicus | reverse complement strand
TGATAGTGATAATGATAATTATAATAAGGATAATGATTTTGGTGATAACAATGATAACGATGATAATAGTGACAGTAATGATGATAATGATAGTATTAATGTCAATGATTATAATTATTATCATAACCATGATTATGATTATGATAGTAATAGTTATAGGATAACGATGATTATGTTTATAATGGTAAGAAATTATCAGCAATAGCAGTAGTAATAAGAAGAATTGTCATAATTATTATAATAGTAAAGGTAATGATGTTGATGGTAATTTTAATGTTAATAGTGATAGCAATAATGATAAATACCAAATATGGCATGATTTACGCGTTTCTGATGAAATGCCGTAAAGCTTAGCAAAACACACGCGGCCTTGTAGTTGAAGTATATCAAGCACAATGTCATGCTGTTTCTGAAATTTTAATCTGCTTTTCCTAGTGTCTGCAAATGTTTCGGTCTATGTCACCTACCACTCTTTCTCTTTTCTCTCCTTGTTGATTCTTCCTTTCTCTCTCTCTTTGCTGATTATTTATTTTTCTTTCTTTCTTTCATCTCTGTCTTCGCCCTCTCTATCCCTACCTACACCCCTCCCTCTCTCTATATTCTCCTCCCTCCCTCTGTCTCTCTCTCTCTTTCGTCCCTCTTCGGTTTTATATCAACTCGCGTGATCCATTGGTATGCACATCGTCACAAAAGGAGAAAATATATTTTTGATTAATTCATATACACATACCAGAAGACCTGTGGCACAATGCCATGCCAAATCCTACCTTTTTTCAATGATGTCGATCTTGGACAGGGAGGAGGGTTGGTATGTGTAGGGAGTGCAGTTAGAAGAGACACAGAGTGAGTGAGAAAGGGATAGAGAGGACGATAGAGGGAGGGAGAGAGAGAGAGAGGGAGGCAGAGAGAAAGGGAGAGGGAGGGAGAGAGAAAGGGAGAGGGAGGGAGAGAGAAAGGGAGAGGGAGGGAGAGAGAAAGGGAGAGGGAGGGAGAGGAAGAGAGAGGGAGGGAGAGGAAGAGAGAGGGAGAGAGAGGAAGAGAGAGAGAGAGAGAGAGAGAGAGAGAGAGAGAGAGAGAGAGAGAGAGAGAGAGAGAGAGAGAGAGAGAGAGAGAGAGAGAGAGAGAGAGAGAGAGAGAGAGAGAGAGAGAGAGAGAGAGAGAGAGAGAGAGAAGAGCAGTCCGAAAAAGGGGCAAAGAGTCAACGGGAGGGTTTCTGGAAGGGGAAAGCTATTTGTGTGGGCGCGCATTCCTTCACATTTCTTTAGCATTTTGTTTTATGAACACCAAGAATACTTCTGTAAATATTGTAATATTGGATTTTACATCCATTTAGTTTATCGCCATCAGTTTCTTTTGTTTGTGAATCCCACTAATCTGAATTCTTATCAAGGCAGAAGATTAATATTTGATTTTGTGCTCTGCACGGGTAGGCCTATGAGGAGGAGATGAACAAGTGTGTGATGCTAGACGGTGAGCAACATTTTGTGGTCTATCTTCTTGTATCTTTCTCTTAGGTGTGTGTGTGTGTGTGTGTGTGTGTGTGTGTGTGTGTGTGTGTGTGTGTGTGTGTGTGTGTGTGTCTGTTTCTGTTTTGGTGTCACTTTGTGTTTGTTAGCGAAAAAAGGAACGTAAGATGAGAAATAGTAAGAGAGGAAAGAAGACACAAATAAACAGATAGGCAAGTAAGATGAAAGACCAGTTCTTCACCTGTTCCAATTAAACCTTTCAGTATCCTTGTATTCTATCCACAAATGCATTATTCAAGTACAAAACTCACAAATGAGTATAAATGCTAGCACAGTAAAACAGAAAAAAATGTCCTTTTAAACAACCAACCAAATAGACCCCCCCTCACCTGTATGCAAAACACCACAATTATTGTCGAAGAAACACATATTAATTTACACACACACACACACACACATATATGTATATATATGTATATATATGTATATGTATATATATGTATATATATATATGTATATATATAATATATATATATGTTTATATATATATTTATATATATGTATGTATGTTTGTATAATGACTAGACAGACCCCCCCCCTCCCCGCATGCAAAACGCCACAATCATCATCATAGAACACCTATTGATAGCTCCGTGATACCCAAGTCAAGGCTGCCGATTGTCGGGTTCTATTTAAAGCTAAATGTTCCAGCGTGCAACATTGCTATTATTCTCTCTCTCTCTCTTTCCGCCCATTCTTCTCATTTTCTCTTTTCTTTCAATGCTCAGTGTCTCATTGCTCCTCCTCTCATTCACCCATCTATCCTCCACCCTTCCTACTTTTCCCCAACCTATTGTATTTTGAACATTATATCTTAACGTTCTCCCTCTCCCCCCTCTTTTCCTTTATATACTTCCCTTTCCTCTCATCCGTTGGATCTTCCCACCCCTACCTCCACCCCCAGCCGTTCCTTGGATTGTGTGAAGACGTAAACACATTTGCATCAGGTTCTCGTGTGCGCTCATTACAGTTGTAGTCGCCCGCACACGTGGCGCCCCAACAATGTTTCCCCAGACGCCCGTGTGGGAGGGGGTAATGTACCAGCACTCTCTTCCCTCGCCCCTTAAATTCCCCCTCCCCCCCTCTCCCCTCTACCATCAAGCGCCCTCTTCCCTCCTGCCAGGCACATGCACACAACACTTTCCTACAATTTTCTTTCTCCAGTCTCTACGCTTCTGGGTGCATTTCTTTCTCCACTCGCCTCACTTTACCCACTTTCATTCTTCCCCTCTTTCCTCACCCCCCTCCTCTCCCTCTCCCCCTCTACCCCTCTCTCCCCATCAGAGAACCATTGCATTGTGATGGAGGTTCGCATCCCAGACACGAACGTACCATGCATTCAACAATACCAATACCTGCTCGGATATCCCTCGTGCGCTCTCCGTGTTACCTTGCTGTGAAAGCCTCCTGTGGTATACCAGGCATACTAGAATACCACATATATCTATCGTATAAGACCTTAGTCATACCAGTTTGGGGCACTTGCCAGACAAATTACACACAATATCAGATGCCATTAGTTTGTTGTCGGGACGCTCGGTCAGGTTCGCACTCCTTTATAAACTTAGGTGAATAGAAGATGGACGAAGGAGAGGGCAAAGAAAGAGGTGGGAAACGGGAAATCAAAGGGAAGTTGTTAGTAGAAAAGAAGACACATGAATAAACAGTCAGAGACTGAGTTAGAGAAGGAGCGACCGAGCCAGAAGGAGAGAGCGGGCCAACAATCAAAACCATGGGCCAAACGAGAGAACGACCGAACGAGAGCCAGGCAACTAGGGATCGAGCCCAGCCCCCACCGAAAAGAAACAAAGAGCTCCAAACGGCCCCGTAATGAATAAGTTCCCTCCGCCATTACATTTACCGGCATCGTCGCAATCATCATCAATAAGATCTAGGGGATTATTTCCGGTTTGTTGACTCGTCTCGAAAATATTCCTTCATAATTACAAGTGATCGTCTGATTATGTCGGGGATGATTATTACGATAGTCTTGTGGCGATGATAGTCATTATTTTTTTTTCTTTCTTTCTTCCTCCTCGTGGTCAGCTATAGACTCTGGAGCCCCGAGAGTCGAGTAAACATTTCGACGTAAGAAATGAAATCCTGGTGGATTTTTTTCCTGGGGAATTAAGGGAGTGTTTGGACAAGGGAGATGGGGGGGTGACTCGAGGGGGTAGGAGGGGAGTGGAACAGAAATATAGGTAGTCCTGTGTTTTGGTTATTTGTTGCATTTGCTTTCCTTCTCTTCTTGTCTTTTCCCCGTCTTCTCCTTTAATTCATTGACCTGCAGTTTTTCTTTTACCTTCTAAGTTTTCAAAGTATATAATCTGATTCATGTGCCATTCTTACCGTCTCATTCGCATATTTCGCCTTCTGTTTTCTCCCTCTCTTATTTATTTATTTATTTACTTTATATTTGTTCTCTGCATTCTCCTTTCTCTTAACATCTCTTTGATTTTTTCTCAAAATTCTCGTATACCTCCACCCCCACCCGTTCCTCTCTGACTGTCGCCATTTCTCTGTCTTTTCCTTTTGTCTTCCCTTCCTTATTTTATCCTCCTTTTGCTACTCTCACCTTATTTTATCCTCATCTTGTTACTCTCACCCCCACCTTCACCCCACTGTTTCTCCTTCTCTCGTTTCCCACTTCGTCCTCTCCTTTTTCGTCTCATCTCCTCTTTTCTTTTGGCTGCGTTCATTACAATCTGCTTCAGCCTCTACAACTTCCTCCTCTGACAAATTCATGCTTAGCCCTCCAGCCACGGCTAGTTTCGTGCCCTTACAGCTTCTCTTTCTTTCTTTCTTTTTTCTTCCGGTTTTGGTTGTATTTTTCTTTTTTTTCCTTTCATTTTTCATTAGTTCTAATTTCCTCCCGACGAGTAATTCCTGTTCAATCTGGCTATCTCTCTCTCTCTATCTATCACACACTTTCATTTTCCCATTGCCATTCCTTTTTTATCTTCCTTTTCTGTATCCTCACCGCCCCTTTCTCTCCGGGCTTATCCACGCATTTACTCCTTATCTGCCCACTCCATGCAGAGGTAACTTTCAATATATTAGAATTTTCTCCACTCTGCCATCCTCAAGTCTTTCCTCCCGTCCCCATTCTGTCGCCTTTCAACTCACCTCCCCCCTCCTTCCTTTCCCAAGCATTCTTCTCCCTCCCATCTCCCCCTTCTATCTCTATTCACCCATTCCCTTCTCCCTCCTTCCATCCCCATTCCTCTTTCATGTCCCTTCCTCTCCCTTTCACTCCTCTGCCATCACTTTCATATCGTTTTCTCTCTTTTCTCTCCCGACTTTCCTCTCCTCCTCTCTCCTATTCTTTATTCTACCATCTCTCCTCCCTACTTCTCTCCTCTATTCTCCCTTTTCTTCCCCCTTTCCTCAGTTTTCCCTCCCCTTTTTGTCTCTCTGCCCTCCTCTTTTATTCTCCTTTTCATTTTCATCCCTTCTCTTTTCCTTTCCTATTCTCGTCCTTCGCTCTCTCTTTACCTTCTTTCTCCCCGCCCACCCACATTTCTCTACATTTCTCCCTTCTCCCTCCCCTCCTCCACTCCGTTACATCCCGTTCTTCCCCCCTCCTCATATCTCTTTTCCATCCTTCCCTTCTCTCTCCCCATCGCTTTGTTTCCCCTCCTCCTCCTTCCCTCGTCCTTCCTTCAACTAGGCCTTCCTTCTCCACTTCCTCTCCCATTATTATACCCCCCTATTTCCTCCTCCCCCTCCCACATCCCTCTCTTTCTCTCCTTTCAATTGTATCCCTCCCTCAACTTTCCCTTCCTTCTCACCCCCCCCCCTCCTCTCTCCTCCTCCATCCCTTCCCCAAAAACTCCCTCTCCTCGCCCTGATTTCCCCCCTCCCCATTTCGCTCTCTCCCCATCCGGAAGTAAGCTCCTTCCACCTTGTTCTTTCATTCTCATTCCTTCGTTCGTCTTTCGCTCTTGGCGTTTCTCAGCTTTTTTATTTTTTTATTGCTATAAACGGTTGTTCTTGCTGGTATCATTGCTCTTTTGTTTAATTATTATTATTATTGTTATTATTATTATTATTATTATTATTATTATTATTGTCATTATCATTATCATTATCATGATGATAATATGATAATTTTTGTAATGTTAATAATAATGATTATTATTAGTAGTATTATCATTTTCATTATCATTATTGTTATTATTGTTATTTTTGATATGTTGATTTATTTTTCTTATTATTTTTATCATTTTTATCATCATCATTGTTTTATCATTATTGTTGTTGTCATTGTTATTTTTCTTCTTCTTATTATTATTATTATTATTAATATTGATATTAATAATATTGTTATTATTATTATCATCATCATCATCATCATCATCATTTTCATCATGATCATTATCATCTTTATTATCATTATTATCATTATCATCAGCATTATCATCATCATCAGTCATCATCATTATCATTATCATTATCATTATCATTATCATTATCCTCCTCATTATCATTATCCTCCTCCTCATCATCATCATCATTATTATCATTATCATTATCATTGTCATTATCATTATCATCATCATTGTCATTATCATTATCATTTTCATTATCAATATCACTGTCATTATCATTTTCATTAATAATATCATTATCATTTTCATTATCAATATCATTATCACTATCATCATCATTATCATTTTCATTATCATCATCATTATCATTATCATTATCATTATCATTATCATTATCATTATCATTATCATTATCATTATCATTATCATTATCATTATCATTATCATTATCATTATCATTATCATTATCCTTATCATTATCATTATCATTATCATTATCATTATCATTATCATTATCATTATCATTATCATTATCATTATCATTATCATTATCATTATCATTATCATTATCATTATCATTATCATTATCATTATCATTATCATTATCATTATCATTATCATTATCATTATCATTATCATTATCATTATCATTATCATTATCATTATCATTATCATTATCATTATCATTATCATTATCATTATCATTATCATTATCATTATCATTATCATTATCATTATCATTATCATTATCATTATCATTATCATTATCATTATCATTATCATTATCATTATCATTATCATTATCATTATCATTATCATTATCATTATCATTATCATTATCATTATCATTATCATTATCATTATCATTATCATTATCATTATCATTATCATTATCATTATCATTATCATTATCATTATCATTATCATTATCATTATCATTATCATTATCATTATCATTATCATTATCATTATCATTATCATTATCATTATCATTATCATTATCATTATCATTATCATTATCATTATCATTATCATTATCATTATCATTATCATTATCATTATCATTATCATTATCATTATCATTATCATTATCATTATCATTATCATTATCATTATCATTATCATTATCATTATCATTATCATTATCATTATCATTATCATTATCATTATCATTATCATTATCATTATCATTATCATTATCATTATCATTATCATTATCATTATCATTATCATTATCATTATCATTATCATTATCATTATCATTATCATTATCATTATCATTATCATTATCATTATCATTATCATTATTATTATTATTATTATTATTATTATTATTACTATCATTATCATTATCATTATCATTATCATTATCATTATCATTATCATTATCATTATCATTATCATTATCAATCATTATCATTATCATTATCATTATCATTATCATTATCATTATCATTATCATTATCATTATCATTATCATTATCATTATCATTATCATTATCATTATCATTATCATTATCATTATCATTATCATTATCATTATCATTATCATTATCATTATCATTATCATTATCATTATCATTATCATTATCATTATCATTATCATTATCATTATCATTATCATTATCATTATCATTATCATT
>NW_028234425.1:19166808-19176808 GCF_977035675.1 Penaeus japonicus | reverse complement strand
GTATTTCAAATTAAAAAATTGAGTACACTATTACAGATATATAACATTTGAAGCACAGGTTGACAACATACATATGAAGGTAATGGGTACCCTAATATACCTTAATCATTAAAAAAAAATCCCAACTGAAACTAGAACCGCGGTTGTAGAAGCGCTAACTCTGAACATCATTAACTATTTCTTAAATGTGTGGGGATCAACTAACAAGACCCTATTGCTGAAAGCACAAGACTTCAAAACTTTGCTGCAAGAGTTGCATTGGATATTGTTAGTAAGTTCGATCACATCACCTCACATATTCTCAAATTAAAATGGTTAAAAGTCCAAGCTAAATGCGCTTATGATACATTTGTTTTCATTTATAAAATCATTAATGGGAATTATCCACAGTGGATCTTGCCGTTAGAAAATGTGGGGAACACGTCAGGTGTTTGAACACGACAAGTAAATTCTCTTTATGTCAAGAGATCACACACGGAAATAGGGACGCGGCAAATGCTAATACGTGAACCTGTAACCTAGAAAACTACTACCTCATAATGTTAAAGACATCTCTAACCTCAATAATTTCAAGTCTGAATTAAAAGAACATTTCCTAAATTGTCAGTTGTAATAGATTATCAGACATGTAACAAATGTATTGTAAACCTATTATTTTGCAATAAATTATTTTTGTAAAAAGAGTTTTTGAATTTAAATTCTCTCTCTCTGTCTGTCTGCCCATACCTCTCTCTCTCTTTCATTTTCTTACACATCGTTTTCCCCTCCCCAACATCCTTCACATATTTTTTCATCCTCGGTTATTCATTCCTACTCTCCCTCTATATTTTGCTTTCTTTTCTCTCTTTTTTGAATATCCTTACACATCGTTTTTAATATTGTTCCCCGCACAACCATCCTTCACACAAATATTGTCCCCTCGACTATTCTTCGCTAACTGTTTCTGATCCTACCCTTCTCAGCCCTCTTCTTTTCTCTTTTCATTTCCCTTTTCCCATCGCATTTATTATTCCTTTTTCCTCTACCATTTTATATCTATCTATCTATATCTATCTGTCTCTCTCTCTCTCTCTCTCTCTCTCTCTCTCTCTCTCTCTCTCTCTCTCTCTCTCTCTCCTCATCCTCATCAATTCTCCCCCCTCTCATCTCATCTCCATCCGCTCTCTCTCTCGCGCTCTATAGAATAAATATATATATATTTATATGAGCATAACTATATATAGAGGACAAAATACTAATCTTTTTTGTTATCCCTCACATATATGTTTACGGAGGTGTTTAACATTGCGTTGACAGTCCGAGACCCCCTGGGACATTTTGTTTACGCTGTCTCGTCGGGGCTGTTGCGTCACCACGATAGATTAGCTTAAATAAACATTTTCCTGTGGGTCTTGGGCAAGAGCTTTGATGTCCATGGAGGTGGACTTGGAGATGGAGCTAGAGCTAGTGGTGGAGGTGGACTTGGACTTGGACCTTGAGATGGAGGTAGAGGTCGAGGTGGGCATGGAGATGGAGGTGGAGATAGAAGTGGTGGTAGTAGAGATGGAGATGGGAGTAGAGGTGGTGGAGGTGGACGTAGAGGTAGAGGTAGATAGTAGAGGAAGAGGAGCAGCAGCAGCAGATGGAGGAGGTGGTGGTGGTGGTGGGGATGGTAGTGGTAGTGATAGTGATAATGGTGTGATGAAAGAGGAGGAGTAGGAGGAGCAGCAAGTGAAAGAACGAGAGAGGTAGAGAGAGATAAATCGAAGTAAAATGGTGTGAGGAGAGAAAAAGATACGCAAAGAAGAGACTGGAAATTAATATTCGATAATCAATATCCACAGATTTGTTTTCATCACTGATGCATACCACATTGCCTTCCCTCTCGGTCCCACATCTCCACGTGATCAAAATTCGACCCTATTGCCACGTGCAGTAAGTGATCACGAGGGGCAGAAGATAACCCCGCCAAAACAACAAAGGTCCCGGAGCAATTTCGAGAACTTGCTTAATAAACAATAACATTACGCCCAGCAGGAGACCCTTATCACAGCCTCGCCTCAATGTGACGCCGTGAGTGACGTCAGAGAAAGTTCGAAGTTCGGCCGTAACGGGATCGAAATCTCATTAAAATTTTCTGATTGTCTCGCCTCGATTCTGGCTTATCTCGGAGCGTGAGATTTTGGGTCCACTTAACGGGTGACGTTTTCACTTGCTGGAGCCTTTTTAGCGGGGGGGTGGGTATTTTTTTACTTTTTTCTGTAATGAAAGTATAGTTTTGTTAATGATTTGAGTGTACTATTAGTGTTTTATAGTTTGATGTTGTCGTTGGTGGTATTGTTATCATTGCACTGTTTTAATGATATTTTTGTAGTTCTTATTACTGGTGTAGTTTCACTAATTTAGTATCTCTAAAGAATGTTTCTCTTGATCTTTCTTTCTCTTTTTCTTTTTGTCTCTCCCTCTTCCTCCTTCATTCTCTCTCTCTTCCCCCACCCCCCCCCTCTCTCTCTCTCTCTCTCTCTCTCTCTCTCTCTCTCTCTCTCTCTCTCTCTCTCTCTCTCTCTCTCTCTCGCTCTCTTTCACTGATCCATCTCCTTCCCTCTCTCTCTCCTTCCCTCCCTCCCTCCCTCCTTCCTTCCTTCCTTCTCTCAGACACATAACTGTCCTCACATTCCCAACTTAACCACTTATCAAACCTTACTAACATTGTGCTTCGGTATTGAGTATTGAACTAAGTTGCAACTAAAGTTTATTGCAATTACAGACAATTGAACTCGAGTTGAACTCAACTGTTATTGATCTCTGTGTTCTGTGAGAGAGACCAACAAGGATGAGGTTGCAGTCCTTGACCTATCTCATAGCTCATATTTCGCTTTGTCATCTGATGTTGCAATCGCTGACCTATCTCATTGCTTGTTTTGCTCCCAATGATATGTTTACCCTATTTGTTTTCCTTCTTTCCTTTTTCCATTCCTTCCATTTCCCTATTCTCTTTGGCGCTTCCTCCATTAAAGTTTTAGATTCAGTTTCGTGATTTTCCTTTGCTTACGTCTATTTTTTTTTTTTTCAGACATGTTATTTTTTATATATCATGTTTAGTTTTAACATTATTATTGTTATAATAATAATAATAATTATTATTATTATTATTATTATTAATCCCTTTTCTTACTTGTCATCTCTTGCCACTTACGATGGGTGTTCATTTTCAAAGATTTTGGATCATTGACATATTTATTGCTGTTGCAAGGGCTGCTCTTTTCCTCTGACTTAAAAAGAAAAATATTTCGATATATATTAGTTATCTATGTAATATGCCCTGTTTCATGACACGTTGTTTTTATACATTTGCATTTTTAATTTTGATATCTATTTATTATCTTTCTTCAGTGCTACCTGTTCCATCGCTCCGGTCTGTTTATCTATTTACTCGTGATATACTGACTCTCGTTCGAGCGTTAATGAAAGTTCTTGATAGTTAACGGGGCAGAACCGTAATCCTCGGCTGTATGTCACGTGACCTGTTAAGAAAATGACATGCGTGCCTGGATAATTGGTCGGCTTGTGTCCTGTGCATGATTTATTAATTTGCCGCCCATTGATTATTAACACAAGCTTCATTGTTATGCGATAAATTCCCTCAGCCGGCCACGTCTTTGCTGCGTGTGACTGTCTCTGTGAGGGTTTATTTGCTTGTTTCCTTGTTTGTTTGTGTTTATGTGCGTGCGTGCGTGTATGAATGTATGTATGTATGTATGTATGTATGTATGCATGTATGTGTGTATGTATGTGTGTATGTATGTGTATATATATATATATATATATATATATATATATATATATATATATATATATATAGAGAGAGAGAGAGAGAGAGAGAGAGAGAGAGAGAGAGAGAGAGAGAGAGAGAAAGAAGAGAGAGAGAGAGACACACACATTTATATATATATATATATATATATATATATATATATATATATATATACATATATATATACATACATATATATGTGTGTGTGTCTCTCTCTCTCTCTCTCTCTCTCTCTCTCTCTCTCTCTATATATATATATATATATATATATATATAAATATACATATATTTATATATATATATATATATATATATATATATATATATATATATATATGTCTATATATATACTTAAGCGTGCTTGCATGCGCATTGCGTGAACATGTAGCCTAGGTACAGAAGTACACATATGCATACGTGTGAAATTGCATGGTCGAATATGTACGTACGTGTGTATATCCGACGGCGCAAGCATAGTTTATTGTATCGGTTCATGCAAAACTCGCAAAACTGTTATTGTCACGGGGCCCGCCTGTCACCCTCGCCCTGGTTACAGTCACCGAGCGAAGGGATATTCGGGGTATTATCAACGAGGAGGGGAGGGGGTGACGGAGGGGGAGGGGGGAGCACTATTAACATGTACCACGGCGATATTGAGGTATCGAACGCCACCCACACCGCACCTGTCGCTAGTCTAATGGCTGTAGATGCAATAGTGATGATGGTGGTGGTGGTGATTGTGGAAGTGATGGTTTTAGAGGTGGCGGTGGTTCTATGCCTAATATTACTTTGTTGGCGTAAGTATTTTTTGCCCAATTAAATATCTTTGCCACGGTTAGTGCATAGATAGAAAGTTTAGTAAATGGACAGACAGGTAAATAAGAAGATAAAGAGATGATAAGATAGATGGACAAATAGATGAATAAAGAGAGAAGAGCAAGGTCTCCCACGAATAGGGCATGGAAGGGCACTACCATGGGTCGAGCTCGGGCGAGTGCTTGCCTGTGCATTATAGAGTTCATGTTTTTTTTTCTTAATTCACGCTATTTCTCTTTTTTTCTCGACTTTTCTATTTCTCTACATCTCTGGTCTCCCCCCCCCCCTCTCTCTCTCTCTCTCTCTCTCTCTCTCTCTCTCTCTCTCTCTCTCTCTCTCTCTCTCTCTCTCTCTCTCTCTCTCTCTCTCTCTCACTCTCCTTTTCTCTCTCCTTCTCCCTCCCTCTCTCTCTCCTTCTTCCTCTCTATCTCTCCTTCTTCCTCTCTATCTATTTATCTATCTATCTATCTCTTCTTCTCTCCCTCCCTCCCTCCCCCTCTCTATCTATCTTTTTCTCTCTCCCTCTCCCCCTCACCCTCTCCCTCTCCCTCTAACTCCCTTTCCCCCCCTCCCTTCCCCCTCTCTCTCTGCTACTGTTTTTTGTTCAATTCTCTCTCTCTCTCTCTCTCTCTCTCTCTCTCTCTCTCTCTCTCTCTCTCTCTCTCTCTCTCTCTCTCTCTCTCTCTCTCTCTAATGATCTCTGCTATTTTATTCTCTCTCTGTCCAGTGCTCTCTCTTTTTCAAATTTTCTATTTCTTCAATATCTCTGTCTACTGCTCTCTCTTTGTCTAATTATCTTTTTCTTTAATTCTCTCTCTCATTCACAAATTCTCTCTCTCTCTCTCTCTCTCTCTCTCTCTCTCTCTCTCTCCTCTCTCTCTCTCTCTCTCTTTCTCTCTCTCTCTCTCTCTCTCTCTCTCTCTCTCTCTCTCTCTCTCTCTCTCTCTCTCTCTCTCTCTCTCTCTCTCTCTCTCTCTCTCTCTCTCTCTCTCTCTCTCTCTCTCTCTCTCTCTCCCTCCGTCGGGTCGGTGACACCCGAGTCAACCAATTACTGGAAGACGTACGGCGGTGTCGATGGAATTCCGAGTTCCTGAATGGCTGTCTTTTCATTGGCGTGTCTGTATATGCGCGCGCGCGTGTGTAATGTGTGTGTGTGTGTATGTGTGTGTGTGTGTGTGTGTGTGTGTGTGTGTGTGTGTGTGTGTGTGTGTGTGTGTGTATGTGTGTGTGTGAAGGCGAGAAAACGAAGGAGCGTATGAAAAGAAGTTTTCTAATTCTTGTAAATGCTAATTCATCTCTCGGCGCAAGTCTGGTGACGAAGGGGAGTGAGAGGATGTGTGTGGATGGTGAGGATGGTGTGTGTGTGTGTGTGTGGGAGGGGGGGGGGTACGAGGATGAAGGTCGTGATAGAGAGGGGGGGAGGAGGACGGGGTAGAGTATGGAATAGGGACGGGAAGGAGTGGGAAGGAACAGGGAATAAGGAGTGGATAGGAGAGGGGGAGTAGGTGAATGGATGATGTTTATGATGTTAATTATGGTGATAATGAAAATGTTGATGGTGATGATAATGATGATAATAATAATAATAATGATGATGATAATGGTGATGATGAGGATGATGATAATGCTGCTGATGATGATGATAATGCTAATAATGATAATGATAATGATAATTATAATAATAAGGATCATGATAATGATGATGATGGCACAACAGTAATAACAAAAATACTGGTACTGATAATGATAATATTAAGAAAGAAGTGTTAAAAAGAAGAAGAGAGAGAGTCATCGTAATCAGTGTATTTATTCGATAATTTTGCGTTCCTAAAGTCATTAATTAATTACTGATTTTAATTGATATTCTCAGTTAGCACAGATTGAAATCCTAATCATTTTCTATTATTCCTCATTTTAGGCTACTTTCCCTCCCTCCCACTTCCTCTCCATCTCCTTTATTATCCTCTCCCACCCGATCATCTACTTTCTCATGTACATTATTCATATAGAGAGAGATGGTAAGAGAGGCCATCTAGATTGAATTAAGATGAAGGAAGACAAGCGAAGATGAATTTTACTCTCCAGCCCATATTATGTAAAGGAAAGATGAGAGAGAGAGAGAGAGAGAGAGACACCGATAGACCGAGAAACTGAGACGAACATTGACACAAACAGACAAACAGGTACACAGAATGACACAGACAATCAGTGGGTCGGCACAAGATGAGGTCGCGTCCGGCCGTCATGAGTCGGAGGCGCGGATCAGCATCGTCGCATGGGTGTTGGCAACAGATTTATGAGGAGAGACGGCGAGGGGAAATAAATGGGTGGAAGGCGATGGGTGGCGTGAGGGTGATAAATTCGGGGCGATGAAACGCCGCGAGAGAATAACAAATGATTTTTTTCTCTCTCTTTCTCTCGCTTTTAATGATGGGTTTCATTGTGGGGGAGGACGGCGATGACCATGACTCACAGGAAGGAAGGAGCCTTTGGGAGGATGATGAATGTCATGCAGTTGTAGGATCTCGAGCGAAAGTGGGTGTTTTGGTGGGTTGGTGAGGGGGGTAGAGAGAGAGTGGGTGAGTGAGAGATTGAAATGAGTGAGTGAACAAATGAATGAGTGATTGAGTGAGTGAGTGCTTGGGTTGGTGGTTAAGTGAAGGAAGGGAAGGAGGGAGGGAGAGAGCGCACAGTACTTCAGCACGGACCCCAAAAATTATTCCGAGACAGAAAAGGAATTTGGAGCCACGGTTTCAACAAATTTCTAGCGATTAAAATGGAGTTGCTGCAAGGGGCGACGTCTAGTGAATTATTATTAATCATGACGACGAAACGCCAGAATTGACTCAGGAAGATGGCGGAAGAACGAAGAGGAAAGAGGAAGAGAGAAGCGTAACGAGGGAGGGAGGGTTTGTGGTTAAGTGGTCGGTCTTGAGTCAGCGAGTGAGTGAGGGACTAAGGGAGTAAGAGAGTGAGGAAGTAAGAGACTAATGGGGCAAGGGAATAAGAGAGTGATGGAGTAAGAGAGTGAGGGAGCAAGAGAGTAAGGGAGTAAGAGAGCAAAAGAGTAAAAGAGTAAGAGAGCAAAAGAGTAAAAGTGTAAGAGAGCAAGGGAGTAAGGGAAAAGAGAGAGAGAGAGAGAGAGAGAGAGAGAGAGAGAGAGAGAGAGAGAGAAACTTGTCAATGTGGGTCGGAAGTGTAATTGTAGAAAAAGCTGTAATCGGCTGAGAATACTTAGAATTTTAATCTTTTGAATTATAGTTTTTATTTATATTATTATTGTGATATATTATTACCACTATATTTACCATCCTTAATGCATGGCAATGCGAAAAAAATTCCTTCACCTTTAATTTTTCACAATTAATATTTGATTTCTTATTCGTTTTATATTCCCCTATTCGTTTTTTTACTAAAGATCACAATGAGTGGGAAGATCTCCCAAGCAAACGTCCCGGTAAGGTCCGTGATCTTTCTTCCATCCCCAACGCCGTTTCGCGCCACAGTGTGGTCGTACTGCGTTTCCTTCATCTAATCCCACCCACCCGCCCCTCCTATCCTATTCCCGCCCGCGCTTCTTCTTCTTTCCTTTTGATCAATCCAGCGACCCAATGTCAGGTCTCGCCAGAACCGCTTTATTCAATTTTTAGATTTTTGATATCTTACACGAAAGCTGGACGAGGCGTTGGATTGTACACAGGTATATGTTTTTTATGTTCCTCTTCTTAAGGTGCTGGTTAGGAAGTCATCTGTCTGTCTGTGTGTCTGCTGGATCTTATCGATCATTCCAAAATCTTTGGTAACGTAACACCCAAGATGGGTTTTGTCTGACCATGTAGACTCCGTGGTGACTGGCAAACACACACACACTTGTGGACGTCTTTCATTTTTTTTTACCCGAGTATGTTGGTGCATTAATGCATGTCCTAATTTAGTACTGTAGTGGAGATGGTAATGATGATGACGACTTTCCTCCTCTTCGGGAAAAAAAATAGTTTACCTCGCATCGTCCGCTGGCCAGTACTTTCCTCCCGGGCCGAAATTGGTACGGTGACATGTTTAGTTTGGTGATCATGAGATCTGGGAATACATAATAACTGTCGGCATTACAAATAGGGTCGCCAAGTTGGGCCATGATGTTTTCCCCCCTGAGTGATTCATTCCTTCGGGAAGAATAGGTCTTGGAGCACGAGAGCCTTTCGGGAGGTCAGCAATTTGCAAGGATCGGTTGATTGATCGGGCGAGAGTGACGGCGATGAACCGAGTTTGGGGAAAACCCGTCGGTGTAGAGGGCCGTCGCGAGCCCCGGAGACGGAAGGTGATTGTGAGATGATGGATGCCGCCACCTTACTCTAGTTACAGTTTGCATAGTAGCGCTGTAGATAACGTATCTGTTTGTGGCATGACGCAGGGCCCCCTCCCCCACCCCATCCACGCCCCGCCCATTCTCCCGCCCGCCGGCCATTGTTGTCATGAGTCACACATGAAAACCTCCGGAATATGGAGACCGCTATCAGTCTTGCAAACACGTGGGACTGCCCGCCATCCATCACCCGCTCGGGGGTGTGCCCCCCCTCCCCTTCCCTACTCACCACCTTCTTCCCTCCTGTTCTTTCCCCTCCTACCCTATCGTTCTTCTTGCCTCCTCCTTCTCCCCGCAGTCTCTCTCTTCCTCTTATACCCTCCTACCTGTCTGATCTGTCTCCCTACACCCTCCTTATTCCCCCCTTCTTCCCCTTCCCCTCCACTCCTTCCCGCTCCTTCTCCCTCATTTCTTCCCTCCTATCCCTTCAATCTTCTCCGATCCTCCCACTAAGCACTCTTCACCCCACATCCTTCTCTTGGAGCCCTAGACTCAACCTCGACCTTGTGAAAAGTGAATAGCAGTCGCCTCGTCACTGCTTGACAGCTAGGTAGGTAAATAGAAAGATTAATAGGTAGATGAGGGAGAGAGAGGAGGGGATAGAGAGAGAGGGGGAGAGAGGGAGAAAGAGAGAGAGAGGGGGGAGGGAAGGAGGGAGGGGGGGAGGGAGGGGGGGAGGGAGGGGGGAGAGAGTGAGGGAGAGGAAGGGAAAGAGAGAGAGAGAGAGAGAGAGAGAGAGAGTCAGACTAATATGAGCCTGCCGATCCATTCACCATTCAGACAGCAGGTGAGCCAATCACTCCTCCGGCCAATGATCCACCCAACCCGCCTTCCAGCCAATCGCATAGCCAGTGATCTTAGCCAGCCAGCGATGGATGAAGGCGGGCGAGGGCGGATCGGGTTCCTTCCGCCGTAATCTTTTCGCGCTGGCACAGGTAGACGCCCGGAGCGTCTTCCGCGGCAGGGTCGTAATGGCAGGCATTCGAAAGGTGCAGAATGTCGCCGTAAGAAAGAGAAGAAAGCACCCG
>NW_028234425.1:19136808-19146808 GCF_977035675.1 Penaeus japonicus | reverse complement strand
CAATGTAAACAAGGAGACTATCGAGTCATTGTTATTGTTCATTATTATAAAATGTATAGCAATATGAAAAGCTCTACATGTTTAGATATATCCTATTATGACAAGTTATGTTTTAATTAATAAATATATATATATATATATTTTTGTTAGGGGGGGGGGAAGGGGGGTATTCAAACCGAAGATTATATAGCGCGCGGGATGTTTTCGTGTACACACGCATCTTCAAATTTGTACAGAATAGTGTATGTACACGAAATTGTCTCGCGAGCCAGTTAACCTGTACTTCAAAGTCAAAGGTAGTTTATGAAAATATAATTAGTTATGACGGCTAGTAGAACTTTTCAACAATAACGCTGACTTTCATTTGCCTCATTGTTTACATTGGGTCGTCCGGGGTTCCACTTGGGATTATCGCCCCTTTGGCTAGGCCCAGGCGCACTATCTGAGGAACTAGGGGAGGCCTAGAGCGACGCCCGAATCATGCATTTTTTCGCGGAGAGTAAATATGTATAGCATATGATAATCTTAGAAATCTGCTTGATACGCGCATACACAGATTGAAGCGCTCGTGGTCTTTGTGATAAGTGAGCACACAATATGTGAAGATAATAGCTTGCGGATAGTGGAAATTATACGAAAATTTGCCCTCTTGTGATACTCTCTTAATCTTTACAAATCTTATACGGTTGGCATGTAGATTTTAGAAAGTGCACAAGTACTTCCCCTAGTGCTACAGTCCCTTTTGAGCAACCACACAAAATTCCACGCCGGGACACATTGGCCAATTCCTTGGCTAGAAAGCGCTGATATCCCGGGTCTTGATGAGAGAATATCGGGAAAGAATCCTTCCAGCCCAGAACTCGTGATGCTCTTTATATATTTTTGATGATCATCACTGTACACGTTCGAGTCTTTGGAACTGGTGCTTGAGTGGTCTACGTGTAAAGTAGGAACCTAAGATGAAAATTAATAAACAAGCTGCGTACTGTAGAAATGTTATTAGTGAGTTTGTGAAGACAGTGCTGGAAATAACTACTGGTGAACTTAGAACAATACAACTAAAGATGATATCACTCCCACAAAAACCGAAATATTTGATATTTAATTACAGCATAATCAAATCTAAATGTCTTACACACCAATTTAAATGATTGCCTCTCGTATGCAAATGTTGTCATGATCTAGACTCCCCCACTCACTCCGCTTTGGCCGCTACCACTACCCATGTGTCGGGTGTCCATGAGTGGACAGGTGGTACTCACATCAGATTTGTAATTGAATGAATGGGCGAAGGTACAGACCAGCTCTCCGAGTGACAATGAACTGGAAGTGGCTCTGGCGTCAGTGTAATGTAACAGTATTTCGGTACTGTTATCTTCTTTTTCTTCTACTTCTACTTTTGCTTCCTTTTTTGCGACTTCTAATTTTACTTTTTCTACGTCTACCTTTTCTCCTTCCTCTTCTTTCTTTCTTTTCTTCTTCCTCTTCTTTTTCTTTCTTTTTTCTTCTTTCTTTTCTTTATACATCTTTTCTTCTTTTCTTCTTCTTCTTTACTCTTACTCCTTCTTCTTCTTCTTATTATTATTATCATCATCATCGTCAATTATTATTGTTATTATTATTATTATTATTTTTTTACTTTTACTTCTATTTCTTATACTTCTTCTGCTTCTACTATTACTACTACTACTGCTACTACTACTGCTGCTGCTGCTACTACTACTTCCGCTTCTATTTCTACTATTGGTACTTCAGCTGCTTCTTCCATTAATATAATAGTTATTACTGGTGTTTTGTTACAGATATGGTAACAAGTAATATTTGTAATGTGTATGTGAAATTCACCCTTATCATTATTGCTATGTTTCATTATTATTGATATTTTTTTTGTAACTGCTGGTGTTACTGGCGTTGCTATCATGGTTCGCATTATTATCATCATCATTACAGTTAATGCTAATATGATTATCAACACGACCACGAGCCATTACCATTCGTATTAGCATTTCAGAATACGAAATGGAACTCGTATTTAACGCTGCGCTTTTATTTTAGTCCTTGTGTGTGTGTCTGTGTTTGTGCGAATTTGTTTGTATATGCGTGTGTGTGTTTGTATTTGCTTTTGTGTTAAGGAGGGGGGGCGTGGTAAGGTTTGGAAGTAGAAACATTTCTTTTTGTTTGCTGCGTGGGCGTTACAGGCCAGACGCACACATGCAGTGGAAGTGAGTGGCCGCAGGGTGCGGGACGCGAGCATTAGCGATTTATTAAACGAGTGTTGATTGCTCTGATTTGCGGTTTGTCGTATAATGGGACTGTCACCACGCCGCTCTTACAGACCCCCCTCCCTCCCATCTCCCCCCAGGATCCCCCTTCCCTCGCCCTTCACACCATTTGCTCGCCGGTTGTGTTTGTATTATTTTTACGCGAAAGAATGTAATGTATAATCATCAGTCACAGTTGAATCAGGACGAGAATGAGATGGAGCTGTTTGGATAAAAAGTAAGAGGAAAAATATGTAATGAGAGAGAGAGAGAGAGAGAGAGAGAGAGAGAGAGAGAGAGAGAGAGAGAGAGAGAGAGAGGAGGAGGAGGGAGAGGGAGAGGGGAGAGAGAGAAAGGAGGGAGAGTGGGGAGAGAAAAGAAGAGTAAATGAAAGAAAAGAAAAGAGACAGAAGGGAAAGAGAGAGAGAGAGAGAGAGAGAGAGAGAGAGAGAGAGAGAGAGAGAGAGAGAGAGAGGGGGGGGGGGGGGGGGGGGGGGGGGAGGGGGGGGAGGGAGGGAGAGGGAGGGGGGGTAAAGAGAAATAGAAGAGAGAGCGAGAGGGCGTAGAAGTGGGAGTGAGAGAAAGCGGTATTATATCACGGCCTCCGCGACATATCCAAGAAGTGCTGTTTAAACATCCGGGATGAGTCGTGTGTATACTCGGGTGTATTCCAAGGACAGGCACCTTGTTTACTTAGCCATCTATGGATGTACACCTGTTTGAACAGTGGAAAACCTTCTTGGGTATGTGTATCCGTGCACAGCTTAATTACTCCGTGTAACTGTGTGTACCCAAGACGCACGGGCCAACAATACTGTATACGAAATCGAAGTATTTCCAAACGTCTTACTTAAAGTATAAATTTTATGTATGTATATGTATATTAATGGAAATCTTTATTTAGTTCAGTGTTACACCGCGCGAAAAGAACTGATTAAAATATTATGTCAGCATTAAACCTCCGTTCGTATCCTGGGTCTGTGCATTGCGCATGAAGTCTTCTGTGCTTGCTTTGGAGGTGTGTTTATTTGCTTTGCTTTACGTGGAAACCCCATTTTGTGTACTCGGTTGTTGCTTTGGATTTTTAAATAATCATTGGAATTCCATTGATCAGTCCATATTTATACATATGTTTTTTTCCCTTCATCTTCAGCTAATCCTCTTATCCTTCTTCTTTTTCTTCTCCTCCTCCTCCTCCTCCTCCCTCTCTCCTCATTCTCTTCCCTCTCCTCTTCCTCCTCCTCATCTCTCTCTTTCCTCCTCCTCCTCTTCTTGCCCTCCTTTTCTTCCATCTCAAACCTCTTCCTCCTCCTCTCCGTCATACACCGCGATCCGCCTGGCGTCCCCCCCCCCCTCCCTGCCCTCCGCCGAGCCGCGTAGTTTCCCTTCTGATCAAATGGCCTCTTCACTTTCCGCCGAGTGGGCCGGCCTCTCTCGCGCGGCTGCTTCAGGGGAGGGAGAAGGGAAGCCTTTGTTTTATTACCCTTTTATATATCGCTGCATCTACGATTATGATGATTGGCCAATGTAATATAAGGTGTGGGTTATTTATTCTTGCATATTTGCGTATGTGAATTATGTGTGTCGATTTTACATATACGCACATATATGAACTCACATGCATGCACGCACACACTAATACAGACACGTACTCACACACACACACACACACACACACACACACACACACACACACACACACACACACACACACACACACACACACACACACACACACACACACACACACACACACACACACACCACCAAAACACACACACACACACACACACACACACACACACACACACACACACACACACACACACACACACACACACACAACCACACACACACCACAAACACACACATACACATTTTTTAACATATATATATATATATATATATATATATATATATATATATATATATATATATATATATATATTTATATTCGTATAGTTTTTCCCCGTCGCGTACGCATTTGTGGCCCTCCCCTCGGTACATGGATTCGCGCCTCAGATAATGGTGTGCCGGTGGGTTGGCAGTTCACATGTATGTTATTATCTCGCGTGTAAATTAGCTTAGCTTGTTTATTCATTACATTTGTTTAATTCCTCGCCCGGAGACTAATTTGTAACGGGACCCCAAGCTTTCGCACGGGGGAAGACATGCGTGCGTGCGTGCGGGAGCACGTGTTTGGATAGAGGAAACAGCATGATAAGATAAATGGACTGAGGTCGAAGAAATTTGATATTTTTGTGCGAATGTTTTAGAAGGAATATTATTAAGATGCAGTTTTGAAGATTCAGGGTAAGAGCGCTTAGAGAGTACACTGCATGCATGAGTGAATATAAATGAATAATGAAATGTCGCTTTTTAAAAGAGAAGCAACGTCGCGGCAAGCAGTTGCATTGGGTGAAAGGGTTGTGATGAGATATTCACACGCTCATGATTATACACAGGCTTAGATACGCGTGCGCTCGCACACACACGCACACGCATGCACTCAAAAAAATATAAGCATTGAACATAAAATATGTCCATATGAATAATGAAATGAACTCAAAGAAACAAAGAAGAAGTATACAACTGGCGAGTAAAGGACGAAATGAGAGAGAGAGAGAGAGAGAGAGAGAGAGAGAGAGAGAGAGAGAGAGAGAGAGAGAGAGAAGAGAAGAGAAGAGAAGAGAAGAGAAGAAAGTAAAAGAGAAGAGAAGAGAGAGCGAAAGAGAGAATAGTAAAATCAACAGCAAAAATAGTGTGGAGGGAAAGGGTCAAGTAACGAAGGGAAGAGAGGGAATACGATGAGATAATGGCCACCGGAGCGAGGGGAAGGAACACACGAGGATGATTAACACAACACGGATAGAGATGAAGGCAGTGACGCCCGTGATTGCTGGTGTGGATGGCCAAAGAGGTGGTAAAATAGTGCATGGCGTAAAGACGGACCAAGTGCAAAGACGTTTAAGAATAATAAGCTAACGACAAGAAAGAGAATAGGAATAAGAATAGGTTTGAGTATGAGGCAGTATGCATGTCTTTTGTAAGAGATATGAGATAGCGGTTGATAACGGCAGCCATAAGAGATAATGAGAAAAAGACCTTTGAGAACTTGGAAAGAAGTAGGAATAAAAGGAATATCGAGATATACGAGGCGATATAGACCAAACGTAATTGTCTAATGGGAAACGAGAGGCATAACTTCAATGAAAATGGACATGTCTCGTATACAACGCGGGATGCAGGAAAGACAAATAAATCAATAAACAAATGGATAAAGATGATATTGATAAACTAAAAGTTAAAGGAGACATCCTGCAAGAGTTACCACGTTTGTTGGGCTATTATCGACGAAGTCAGATCTGAAAAGTTTATCACGGCCTCAGAAAAAGAAGGAAAATGACACAAAATTGTTTAATGGTTGGCCTTCAATAAAACTTTTCGTGTCTGGCTGATAGACGCGATTCGTGCAATTACAGAAAGTTGCAACCGGAAGTAGCAGAATGCGAAAGGCATATTTCTTATTATGTTGGAATACATGCAGCCTGATTACTATATTGTTTCATTATTGCGATGATTATTTTTTACATGTATGTATTTGGCCATTTATTTATCTTTTCATGACTGTCTGTCTATCGATATGCTTGGTTATTTATGCATTTATGTGTTTATTCATTCAGTTGTTCCTCAATTTGGCAGTGTTGATAAAAAGCGAATATTCAGACGAGATCTCTCGGAGAAGAAACGGGAAAGAAAGAATCGTTGGAAACGAGTAATACCGGGAGACTAGACTGAAGGAAATTTGATAATGAAGAAGAGGGAAAGGTGAGGCAAAGAGGGAGTTTGAGAATACTGGAGGACTGAGCTGACGGAAATGTAGATAATGAAGGAGGGTTGTCAAGCAATAAAACAGACAGACACAAATGTTGGAGACTGGATTAAAGGAAATTTGATGACTTAAGACAGACGAAGGCAGTGACACAAGGAAACAAGCACTGGACTAAAGAACTGGGCAGTTAAGGAAGAGGTGAAACAAAATAGTGTAGCAGACCAAGCGTACTGGAAGTCTGAAGGAAAGCGAGCAATGAAGGAGAGGAGAAGAGTGGAATATAGATGTTGATTGAATTGCGAAACGTAAGACAAAGAAGCGTCGGTTCAACTTGTATTGCATCATCGTGCACTAACAATGCAAACGTTACCTCAGTGGTGTATTGTTTCGTTTGGCCATTCTGCTGTTATAGTCATCGATGGGAAATGTGAAGCTTATAAAATGAACTGATTTATGAATTATACAAGAATATGGAATGACATTTGAATAGAGGTAAGTGTGTTAAAGAGTAGATTCGCAATTTGCAAAGCTACTAGAGGTATCCGTCAAATAAGCAGATGCAACTGAGTGTTATATTGCATTATAAAATTTACAAAGGAATTGACTATTGATGACCGTATATAAAGATATGCATTTGTTTGTAATCAAGTTATTATGATCTCTCTGGTAAATCTATATTTAGAAATATCTTCGGAATCGTTAAAACATATTGAACCTGTTAAAAGCTTAATGTTACGGGGGTTGTATTCGCATCGGTTTATAATGAGAAAGAGCTTATTCATGATAGATGGAAGTTAGAATTAGGATTATTTAAACGCACGGATTAATCTTTGAAGCATATATTTTATACGATTTACATTCTCCGTTTTTGCGATTTGCATTTGTGTGGGATGTGTTTTCAAACACAGTCACTAGGCTTATTGGATATTCGCTTTCCCGGAATTGCGGAAGATTCATGCATGCAACTTCTCTTCGCCCCCTCGCATAATATGACAATATATCAAATTAAAGTGTGTTGGCAGGTACTAAAATGAGAATGATGAGTATTTGTCAAGTAGCTCTCGTCCCTCAGTTCCCTCTTGCTTGTGATTTATTTGCATTTTAAGTGATTTCAAGCTTTGGGGCTTTTATTCATGCTTCGACATGAAGTGATTTTGATAATACTGTTGTTTTTAGTTATTGCGCTTAATAGGACTGCAATTTTCTGTAAAGTTCGTGAATCTTCAAGGGAATGTGTTCGTGGGTTTTGGGGGGGGGGGGGTCTGTTGATGTTGATTCATTCTTTTTTGTTTATTTTGTATTTACGTTTTCACGTTTAAACTCGCCTAAGACAACACTGTATTGCATGGGGTTAGTCTGCTGTTAACGAGGTTAGGATGTAAATATGGATTTTATACTAATTACTATCAATATTATTAGACACCCACATGCGCATGTACACACTCATAAAGACATATAAACACACACAAGGACATACACATAGGCCCAAAGACACACATATACGCACAAACACACACACATACGCACAAACACGCACATACGCACAAACACACACATATGCATAAATACACACATACGCACAAACGCACGTACACACAAACACACACATATGCATAAACGCACAAATACACATGCGCACAAACACACATACGCACAAACACATACACACAAACACACACACACACACACACACACACACACACACACACACACACACACACACACACACACACACACACACACACACACACACACACACACACACACACACACGTTCACACAGTCTCTCTCTCTCTCTCTCTCTCTCTCTCTCTCTCTCTCTCTCTCTCTCTCTCTCTCTCTCTCTCTCTCTCTCTCTCTCTCTCTCTCTCTCTCTCTCTCTCTCTCTCTCTCGCACTCACTCACAAAAATAACACACAAATACTATCGCACTCACTGATAACAACTTCAGAGTTAACCACTTGATAGAATGCTTATCTGATAGCCCGGTAGAATTCACGTTGTGAAATGTTATGATCTGCCATGACGATACAGGACAAATTGCACAAGGAAAACAAGAGCAACAACAACAATAAAAAAATGATAACACTATCTTGCCGCGATTGTTCGAGCTATTGCGCCATTGCAAAAGACGAAGCAGACGAATAGTTATCCGGAATACTAGTAAAAACAACTCATCAACTAAGAAAAACAGAATCTATTTTCCATTTTCCCACTCCTTGTCCTCCACCCCTCCACCCCTTCCTCCATATTTGCGACGGCGGAGAGCGAAGAGCGAAAAGCGACCCAATTAATCTATCCGAAGACGGTCTCATTCGAAAGGTATAATTCGAAATTCGATGGCCAATTGCAAGTGATTTCCCGACGTCTGTAAAGTTCCGTGCATGCTAATGATATCGACGGAGAGGACACGCGGCGCTGTAATTGGCTGGCGGAGCGCCGTTCCTTCTTTTCTCGTCTGCAAAACATGACTTATTGAGCCGCGGGGGTGATCAAAGCAGTTCCTGTTTATGGTAATTAGATCTCAGCCAAGGAGGTGGTGGTGGTGGTGGTGGTGGTGGTGGTGGTGGTGGTGGTGAAGGAGGTGCTGGTGGTGGTGAAGAAGATGAAGTAAGAAAAAGAATAATAATAAGAAGACGAAGGAGAGGAGGAGGAGGAGGAAAGAGAAGGCAAAGGCGAAGAAGAAAGAAGGGAGGTTGAAAAGGAATTGGCCCTAGAGGAAGGAGGGATGGAGGGGGGGGGGGGTTGGAGGATGAGATTGAACAAACGGGCATGGATGTTGTCGGCGGTAAGGGGACCTCTCTTGCGATTGGTTTTAAGAGGCCGCCTGCAGGATTCCGCCCTGATAGGATGGCTTTAAAGGAAGCGGCTCTGGGATCTTCTTTATCGCGAGAGGATCTTGTAGCATGTCACTCCCGCTCCCCCCTCCCCCCACACACACTTCCATCCTACCCCCCTCCCTCCCTCCCCCTCTACGAAAGAACAAACTCCCCGATCAAGGTGCATCTGCTTATAAGAAGCCCCTTCTTCTCCCCCTCTATTCTCCCTACCCTACCCTCTTCTCCCTTCTCTTTCTATCTCTCCCCTCCTCTATCTCTTACCCTCCCATTCTCTCCTTTCGCCTCCCCTCCCCTCCCCTCCCCTCCCCTCCCCTCCCTTTCCCCTATATCCTTGTCCAATCACAGGCTGCTCTTCCTCATTTTTTAAGGAGTCCTCTTTCTTGTGATGAAGATGGGACTGCAGGTATCTCCCACTTCCGCCTCCTCTTTGTCTTCCTCCTTTTCCATCTTTTCCTTCCTCAGTCTTCTTCTCCCCCTCTCCTCTTTCTCCTCCTCACACTTCTCTCCTCCTCCTGCTCTATTCTTCCTTTTCCTCCTCCTCTTCCTCCTCTTCACCCTCCTCCTCTTCATCCTCATCCTCCTCCTCTTCATCCTCATCCTCCGCATCCTCCTTCCCCTCCTTCCTCCTTATCATTATTTTTATTTTCTTTATTTCCTTATTTTTTGTTGTTCTATCCTCGTCCTTTAATCATTCTCTGGAGACGCCCCTCATTTTCCCCTCATCACAATCGCTCACATCCTGTTCCCTCTTTTTACCCTCTCAAAGTCTCTCGCTCACTCTCCCTTCCCCATTTACTCTATCACCCTCCCACCTCTCCTCCTCTCCCTCTACCATCCTCCCTTTATTTCCCTCTCCGCTTCCCACTTCCACTTTCTCTTTCGCCTCACACCTCTCCCTGTTTTTTTCCGCTCTCCCCTCCCCTCCGCTGCATTCCCTCTCCCCATTTTTCCCTCTTTTCCTTTCCTCTCCCTCTCTCCTTTTCCATTTCTCATTCAATCTTTCCTCCCTCCCATTCCTTTTTCCCCTCTTCCTCTCTCCGTTTTCCTCTACCCTCTCCTACTCTTGA
>NW_028234425.1:19121808-19126808 GCF_977035675.1 Penaeus japonicus | reverse complement strand
TCTGTCTGTCTGTCTGTTTTCTGTAATCTATCCTAATTTTTTGTCTCTCTGTTCGCCTATATTCTTTTCTCTTTTTTAGTTTTGTTCTTGTATTCTCCTGGTCCTCTGTCTATGTATGTATTATATGCTGACCTTCGTATCCTTTGAGTTTTTTTCCCACATGTTATCTATTTTCTGGTCCATCTGTCTATCTGTTTCTTGGCCCATCTTTTCATCAGCTTCCTAATCTTGCTATCTCCCTTACGCTTTTTAGACATTTCCGTTTTTTTGGGCTATCCCTTTGCTACGACTTTCAGCGCCTCTGTGTTCTGTCCCATATCCTTCTTACCCTCCTCTCCTGGTCTCTAAGCCTTATGCCTATTTTGTTCCTGTTTCGTACCTCTTTCCCTTATTATCTTTGTACAAGTTCCTCCTTACTTGTACTTATTTTTTTCCTTCGGCTTATCGACCTGCCATCCATTCCACCTTTCCTCTACCTCTCCTTTCTGGTTCATTCCTGCCCCGAGTACCCCTATCCTTTAGTTATTATTAGCATTAGGATTTAAACCCAAGCTTTGGAAGAAGGCCTGTAAAACTTTATAGGCTTATTTTGTGTACAGCAGCGGGTTACATACCGGATATCTTTTGTATGCACATTTTTCCTGCATTGTGTTTTTATTGTTATTTTCATTATATATATATATATATATATATATATATATATATATATATATATATATATATATATACACACACACACACACATACACACACACACACACACACACACACACACACACACACACACACACACACACACACACACACACACACACACACACACACACACACACACACATATATATATATATAGATAGATAGATAGATAGATAGATAGATATAGATTTATTATTATTATTATTATTACTGCAGATTTGAAACTTTGGGAATTCAAATAGAAACAAAACTGATTAGGAATCAGGGGGCTTTCTTTCTCTTCTTGAGTTTAAGGTTTTGATGTGGAAAGTAACTCTCGCTCTTCATAATACAAAAGCACATGTTTACTACCTCTCGAGAACGTAAGTAAAGGTCATTTTTATTTATAATTTTCTTGACTGAAAATGACTTTATTTGCATAAATTTACATGACTACTTTAATATGTTTTATTTGTCGGAAATGGTATCAAATCATATGCGAGGGGCCTCAGGAATTACTTTACACTTGTCGCTTGACGTTTGTTAGTAAGAATGAATATACATATTTTAATGACTTTTCGGAGTTTTATTATTATGAAGTGTGTTGAGTCTGGCCGAGATTAAGATGTCACGCGGCGCTCGGATTAGTGTTGATCTCCAAATTAATCATCCAGAATGAGTCATATCTCGGAAAAAGATACAGTTAATAAGATAAAATAAACAGACCTCCCCCTCCCCCCTCGTGTAGCAGCTAACGTTACCAAGATGAAACTAAGACCGACGAGGCAGACGTTTCCAAAGGTAATTCGGTACATAGGTATTATATGGCAAATAGGGTACAAGGATTAACAAGCACGTAAAGCGACCAACATTTGAAGGATCTGACGTGACTCTTATACACTGCATTACTACTCTATATTTCAGAATTACGTAATTATAGTGAAATCTGACAGTGAGCTGCCACAGTGACGGTAATAGCAGGAGACAATATGACCAGGAATCTCTCTTGTCCTCTTGTCGGATTCTCATTTTCCAAGACTGAAATGGCTACTTAAGGGTTTAATAGACATCATGATCATATGAGTAAAGCCTCCACACTCGATATAACATATAAACTACACTGTGATGGTGTAAATTAAAGGAAATAGAGCACTGTCTCTTTCTGTTGGCTTTATGTTTTTGGTTGTGTTGGCACTGAAAAGATATATATTTCATAGTTTACTTTTTTGCATGAAATACTTGAGTGTATATTACCTTAAAATAAGGATATGATTGTGGGTATGTGTTGTGTTAAGCCTAGTGTGGGTTGATTCCCTGTCTGTATTGAAGTTGTGAAACGGAAAAAAACAAATAGCCGAGGGTGATGCTATGAATACGAATGACTTGTAGTTTTCTATTTATTTATTTTTCTGGAAATCGAGGGAGGAAAAAATAAAATAAAGTGGAAATGCCAACTGATTGCCGTAAATTGTGTTCGGTTTTGGAGAGCCGTTGGAATGGGACGGCTGACCTGACTATTGTTCCATATTCCACGTTACGTATGTAGTCCCTTCCCCCATGTACTAACCCCCCCCCCCCCCCCCGATAAATGGATTTAGTAGTAAATAGGCCGGCAGACAGACGGACAGATAGATAAATATGGATCTATGGAGGGAGGGGGAGCGCTTGCGTGCCTGTGCATGTTTGTGTATGCCTGCGTGTGCTCGAGACTGTTCCCCTGTTTGGCACACCCTGAATCATCCCGGGATTGCATTTGCTGTAAATAATCCCTCTTTAATCATCCCGCCGTCACATGGCGTATCCCGGGCTTCTGCTCTTGTGTGTGTAGGTTTGTTGTGCCGTGCGCGCTCGCTTGCTCGCACGTTGTTCTAATCCGTTCTACTAAACGTGTATTTAGACACTGCATCGCATGAGGCCGGGTCAGAGGGCACTAAATGTCACGGAGATTATGCTAAATGACTCCGCTTTCAATTTAATCATGGCGTAACTCAGAGTCTAATCTTCGATCCTGATCACCTTTTTGGCGTAAAAGACTCTACAATAACGTAAGAGGCTATTTATACTTAGAGGAAGGAGGGGGGGGGCTAATGGGAGGGAAACGGGGGCGGTAATGGCTTCGGGGATTTAATAAGGAATATTTATCTTATCTTTTGTTGTTTCTTCTCTCATTCCAGGTAAGGTTTTGCGTCCTTCGCCGCCTCAGTTGCCGGGACGGAATGCGGGACGGGCAGGTTCTCGGCCGGTAGGAGGGCGGCTGAGGGGAAGTTCACCGGTGTCGGTCGTTCGGATTAAGTGTGTGAGTAAATAAGTGAGAGAGAGAGAGAGAGAGAGAGAGAGAGAGAGAGAGAGAGAGAGAGAGAGAGAGAGAGAGAGAGAGAGAGAGAGAGAGAGAGAGAAAGTTCGCCGGTGTCGGTCGTTCGAATTAAGTGAGAGAGAGACGATGAGAGGAGGAGGAGGATGAGGAGAATGAGGAGTGGAGAGAGGGAGGGAGCAGAGGGGGGGGGTGTGGGGAGGATGAGGGGTGTGGGGAGTGGGATGATGGGGTAGTGGAGGGTATGTGAGAGAGATATGAATGTAGTGAGGAGAGAGAGAGAGAGAGAGAGAGAGAGAGAGAGAGAGAGAGAGAGAGAGAGAGAGAGAGAGAGAGAGAGAGAGAGAGAGAGGATGAAGAGTAAAAGGAAGAAGAAAAAGAAAAGAAGAAGAAGAAGAGAGACATAGAATAGAAAAAAGGCTCAAAATAACTCTTGGTAAGAGGATAGGAATAGGAACACAGGCCTAATGAAGATCAGCTGTTCGTACTAAACAAAAAGGACTCCCAGCTTCAGCTCTCTAAAAGACAAGGGAGTGCTTGCATGCATGTGCGTTTGTGTGTTCGAAGATGGGAGATGAAAGGGACAGTGTAATGAGAGAAAAATAGGGAGAGGTGAAGAAAGTTGACATGCAAAGAAGAGGTAAATTAGAATGATGAGGAAGGATGTGAAGAAGATAGAAGAAAAACTCGTGTCCTAAAGTAGTCAAGCGATTCAGTAGCAATTTGTTAGATAAATTGTTTGCTAATTATATGTTTATTGTTTATTTGTTTATTTGCATATTGAAATGTCAGGTCACAAGTCAATATTTTGCAAAGTTAATGATGATTCTGGAATTTCTATTTTTTATTTTTTATCGTTTCTCAATTTACTGTCATGACCCTTAGTTTTATATACGTCTGCCTCTTATATATTTGGTTTATCTATATCACTAAGATTTATCGCTTTGTAGCTGTTCCCTTTTTTACTTTTACCATTCTAACTGCGCCCTCCTGTCTGTTTTGTTGTTATTGATATTTTCCTCAATTATCCTCCTCTCTTCCATCCTCTAGGTCTTTCTCTTCTCCACATGCATACATACATACATACATACTTATATACATATATATATACATATATATATACATATATATATATATATATATATATATATATACATATATTATTATATATATATTTTATTGATATATATAATTAGATATATATATATATTATTTAAGATATATATAATATACATTCATACATAATTGGCATACGTATATACATATGTACATTATATAAATATAGATATATAGATATAGTATTTATATATATATATAAATATAGATATTATATGTAATATATATATATGTATAATAGATAATATATACTCTATATATATTATAGATTTATATATATATATATATATATATATATATATATAAGATATATATATATATAAAATATATATATATATATATTATATACATACACGAATATATAAACACTTATACACACCACATGTGTATATGTATAAGTATATATATATAATATATATATATATATATATATAGTTTAGCTATATAATTATATTTATATATATAATATTATTATATAATATATATATAGTGTATATATATAAACACTTTTTACACACACACATACACATGGTATATGTTTATATATATATATATATATTATATATATATAATATATATATATATATACTACATCTATATATATATAATTATATATATATATATATATATATATATATATATATATATATATAGATACACACACACATAACACATGTGTAATGTATAAAAATATATATAACATAATATAGATATATATATATATCTATAATAAATATATTAATACATCTATATACAATATCTATATATAGTATATTATATATAATATATATATATAAATACATATATATATATATAAATATAATAAATATTATAATATATAATATATACATATATATAATAGTATATATTTTAGATACATATATATATATATATATGA
>NW_028234425.1:19066808-19071808 GCF_977035675.1 Penaeus japonicus | reverse complement strand
GACGGTGGCACAGCGGAGCGCGTTTTGTTGGAGGATGCAGCGCGGATGAGGTAAAGTGGGGCTATGTTGGAGGGAAAGGGCTCGGTGGGAGGGGTAGGAGGAGGGAGATGAGGGGTTAGCAACGACGGGAGGGATTAGAAAGGGAGGGTAGGACTTAGGAAGGATGGATGGGGTTAGAAAAGATGGGAGGAAAGAGGAGGAGGGAAGAATGAAGGGAAAATGGGACAGTATTGAAAGAAGGGACAAAGAAAAGTATGAAAAGAGGGCGAAGAAGAGCGATATAAATGAGGATGGGAGGAGAGAGAGTGGGAGACAAAGAGACAGGGAGTTGCATGAGGAGGGAGGACAAGAAGGATTGAGAGGAGAGGGAGCGAAAAATAAATGAAAAAGAGGAATTGAAAATGTAAGTGAAAAGATGACGAAATGGAAATACAAGAGAAACCAAAGAGAGAAAATAGGGAGATGAGATGGAGAATTGGGAAGATCATAATGCGAAGAGAAAGCGAAAAGAAAAGAGCGGAGACACGTCAGCAGAACGATAAATACGGAGATTTTAGAGCAAGAGCGGTGTTTGGCAGCGAGAAGGCAGACAGGCACGTAGGCAAGTAAACCAAGCAGGTAGACAAGCACGTATGCAAGCAAGCCTAACTGGTAGACAAGCCTATGGGCACGGAACCCAATCATGTAGACAAGCACGTAGGCAATCAAACCAAATAATTAGACACGTACCTAGACGAGAAAGCTAAGCAGGAAACAAGTAAGCAAAAGCAGAGAGGGACAGATAAACAAGTAAGCAAAAAATCTGGGGAGGCTCACTTGCAAACGATCCAGAAGGCCGTTTCGGTGTACATACATGCAGTTAAGTATGCAAGCAAGAAGCGGGCCAGAGAGTGATATAGGCAAACAAAGAATGCGCTACCCTCCCCTTCCAACCCGCCGACCCTCCTAGAAAAGGCACTGTGCTTGCTGATAAATAGGTAATGGATTTAAGGGGCGTGCGAGGCGAGAGGGCGCGGCGATGATGTAAGGTGTGGTGGCGCAAGATGAATGCACCTGCCAATACGTGAGGAACCTCCTGATTACCCGGGCGTGTTAAGGGCCTCGCCTCGTCAGCAGGAACTGGGCTTGAAGAGGAGGGAGGGGCAGGGGTGGAGGAAAGGGTTGTGGGCAATGGAAGGGAGAGAAGGGATAGGGGGAGGGAAGGGAAGGGAGGAGTGTTGAGGGGAATGAAGAGCGGGGAATGTTGGGAAGGGGGAACTGGGGGGAATGGGGGTCAGCTTGCTGTTGCCTTTTTGCTCTATCTGCCGATGACTCTCCGTTGCTTGGACCTGGTTGGGGAGTACGGGGGAGAGGGAGAGGGAAAGGGGCAGGATAGGGGGCCGAGAGAGAGAGAGAGAGAGAGAGAGAGAGAGAGAGAGAGAGAGAGAGAGAGAGAGAGAGAGAGAGAGAGAGAGAGAGAGAGAGAGAGAGAAAACAAAAGTGAGGGTAAAGAGTTAGAGAGAGATCCTAAGGGAGGGGCAGAGCGGAGTGGAGAGGAGAGACGGAGATAACACATTTAAAGGAGTATGTCACGATACCCAGAACATAAAACGCAAAATGATTACAAAAGTCCCCTTTTTGCAGCCGAAAATGCTATAAAAATGCAATAATTGACGTTGTTTGTAAGCTTAGTTTCAAAATTGTCTATAGAACTCACTTTACCATTGCTAATCCGAAAATTTGACAGCCTTTTCTATCTGCTTCTCGTGTCTAGTGACCTGTCTCTGTCTGTCTGTCTGTCTGTCTGTCTGTTTGTACGTTCGTGTGTTTAGTTTTTGCATCTGAGTGTGTTTAGGTTTTTAATCTGCTGATGATTTATTTTACTTCTGCTTTATTTGTTTATGTGTGTATTGATTTACTATGAAGGCAGACTTAACCCGCCCTCTGTCACATCTATCATGATCGAATGCAAGACCTCAAATCACATTCGAATAGTCTTAAAAGAAAGATGTTTTTTTTAACATTATTGCAACCCAGCCGTCACCCCCAGTGATGTCAAGTAGATCCTTGCGACCTAGGAAATATTGTACATATTAAAGACGGTTACACGGGTCAGGGGTTGTGGGTATTGGATAGGAAGAGGGGGAAGGGAAGAGGAAGGAGAGTGACACAGGAAGAGAATGGGAAAGGGAAGAGGAGAGGAGAGAGAAGGGGGAGAGGGAGAAGGAGAGGGAGTGGGAGTAAGAGACCAGGAGGTCAGTTCTGCTAGACACGAGCAGCTCAGTTTAACACTCATAGGTGTGTGTGTGGTGATACGAAAATAAATATGATGATAAGTATGGATGTTGGTAAGTGACGGTAAAAGGCAGTAAAAGTGACAGTAAACGTATATGCATAAATATGGAAATATGCATGGATGAATGCGCATTCGAGTGTAAATTTATGTTTATATGTGGGTGGGAATTCATATAAAAGCATTAGTGTAAATATGAATATAAATGTAGATTCGAGGGTGTGTAGAAACATGAAAGTATTTATGTGAATATAAACATGATTAATGATAATAACTTTTACAAATAGTAGGTCTAGACTAACATGTGTATGCATCTCTCTCTCTCTCTCTCTCTCTCTCTCTCTCTCTCTCTCTCTCTCTCTCTCTCTCTCTCTCTCTCTCTCTCTCTCTCTCTCTCTCTCTCTCTTTCTCTCTCTGTATGTGTGTGTGCGTGTGTGTGTTTGTATAAGATTGATGAAGTGACTGAAGAGAGGAGGGTCGGGAAATCCTCTTGTATTTGTTTGAATTTGGTATTGATACATTTCAGTTTGTGTTAGTGCTATGAATTCCAGTCGTCATGGTTAAGAATTGGTTTCGTACCAGTGAACATTCTTTTCTCAGATCAGCTGTTTTATTTTTTGATCAGCAGACGTAGCAATGATTGAACCAGCAGTAATAGTAATAGCAGAACAGATGTGTGTAGCAGCTTGAGTATTATCAGTGATAGTAATAAAGGTAAAATAGTTATGATTATTAGGTGCAGTACTCGCAATAGCTGTGGTAGTAGCTGTATTACTAATATAAGTGTATAGGAATACTGGTGGAAATAGTACAGCAGTTGTATTAGCTTTAGTAGTATTGTTTTTTCGTATCAGCGGGCGCCGTGACAGTAGCGGTGGTAGCGATAGTAATATTAGTAGAAGTAGTGTGTGGTGAAGATGTATCAATTGTATCAATAGCAATAATAATGGAAGTGCTATCATTGCGAACGGAAGTAAAAGTAGCATTGGTAGTAGTAGTTATAGCAGTATTAGTAGTTGTTGTTGCTGTGCTAATACAGTGCTGTGTATTAGCAAAACACATCATTAGCAGTTATAGTAGTAATGAATGAGCAAGCGAAAGTGAACAGGAGGGAAAGAGAGAAATTGTAAGTGAGGGGATCGTGGAGAAACGAAGAAGCCCCGAGAGATAAGCTGAATGCGAGGAAAAATTGGCCGGCAAAGCAGGTTCTCCCACGTGGGGGAAGAGGGGGAGGGGGTGAGCTTGACACAGACAAGATTACGGTGTAAGAGAGGAAGATGAGTAGGGAGGGAGGGAGGAAATAAGAAAGAGGGAGAGGAAGGAAAGGAGGAGGCAATAGGGAAGATGAGGAACGGAAGGAGAGAGGAAGAGGAAGAAAGAAGGAGGCGAGGAGGAAATGGAGGATGGAGGAAGGAAGAAGAGACGGGAAAAGGAAGAGGAAAATAGGAGGGAGTATTTAGAAGAGGAATAGGAAGGAAAGGTTGAGATAAAGTAAGAAAAGGAAGAGAAGAAGTCGAACAAAAGGAAGAAAGGAGGAGGACAACCAGGATAGAGGAGGAAAAGGTAATCACACCAAGAAAAAATAATAATGAAAGAGAAGATAGTACTTGAGAGAGCTTAAAATAGACACACGAGAAGAAGAGGAAACAACGCACACACAGAACTTGACAATGACAATGGAAGCGAGGAAGAATGAGAAAGGAATAAAGATGATAGGTTGGGAAGCGGGAGAGAGAAAAGTTGGTGAAGGGTAACAGGGGAGAGAAAATATATGAATGAAAGGGTAAGGCAGAGGGAGAGAGAACACCAATACAGGGACATACAGCGACAAGGAAGGAAATGAACGTTTCGTGTGTTAGAGAGAGAGTGAGAGAGAGAGAGAGAGAGAGAGAGAGAGAGAGAGAGAGAGAGAGAGAGAGAGAGAGAGAGAGAGAGAGAGAGAGAGAGAGAAGCAAAGAAAATAGGTGGAGGAAAAGAAAATAAGAAAGGGGAACATAAGGAAAATAGTAAAAAAAAAGGCAGACAAGATGCCTCAGAAGCCCTAATGAGCAGGAGAAAGATAGAATATTGAAACGATCGATCAAGGAGTAAATGTTTAACTCCCCCCTTCTCTCTTACGAAGGAATCAGGGGACGAAACATGACATAACTTGGTCCGTTAGCTCCTCGCCCCGTCGCCGCCCCCGTAGTCGACCCCGTCGGCTAACCTCTCCTAGGGCGCTCTGCGGGTGCAGATCTCGGGCGGCGGTGCGATGACCCTTCGCTTCATATCTGTCGCAAGAAGGATCTCCTCTCGTAGGGAAAGGCCTTCGCTTTGCCTTCCTTTTCTCTTTACTCTTCTCCTTCGCATTTTCTTGTTTTCTCATCTTCCATCCACTTTCCTTCCTCTCCCTGTGCCACAATTTCTCATTTGCTCATCTTCTCTTCCTTTCCTCCCTCTCACTGTGCCACATTTTGTCATTTTCCCCATCTTCTCCTTCTCCCTCTCTATCTTCCCTTTTTCGGTCTCTCCGTTTCTCTTTCCGTCCGTCTCTCATTTTCCCCTCCGCCTCCTCCTCTCCTCCCTCGACCTCTTTGTTCCCCACGCCACCGCCATGACTGGGTGAAGCCCCCCGCCACAGTGCCACGTTGTTCGGCGTGGCACTTCACCGCTTGCAAAATCCTGTTGATGCCACCAGCAGCTGCGGTAATATCGCCTCTACCTTTTGTCCCAGATATTGGCATCCTGC
>NW_028234425.1:19046808-19054308 GCF_977035675.1 Penaeus japonicus | reverse complement strand
GAATAGCTCAAGAGAGAGAGAAAAAAAACAACTCTTAGCCTTATGAATGATTAATAGTTTGGGGACTTGAACTCGAGAAGGAAGGAGGGAGGAAGGGAGGGAGGTAGGGAGGGGAGGAGAAGAGAGGAGAGGAGAAGAGAGGAGAGGAGGAAGGGAGGGAGGGAGGGAGGGAGGGAAGGAAGGAGGGAGGGAGGGAGGGGTAAGGAAGGAAGGAGTGGGGATGGTAGGGAAGGAGGGGAAGCGAGGTAAGGAGAGATGGATTCGAAGAAGGTAGGGAGGGAGGGAAGGAGGAAAGAAGATAGGAAGGAAGGGGATGGACGGTGGGAAGGAGAAAAATAGATCGAGAGCAAGATAAAGGAGAAACTAAGAGAAAAGGTCAGAGATAAAGGAAAAAAGAAATAATGATTTTTTTTTCTCCTTTGAATGAATGAATGAATGAATGAATGAATGAGACAGAATGCGAAAGAGACAGGCAAAGCAGAAATCGAAAGGAAGGGAGAGACGGAAGGCGAAATAGAAAGAGAAAGGAGAGAGGAAAGAGTGAGAGAGAGAGATAACCATGATCGGATTACGGACATATTGCTGCGTTTTGCATGGCTCTCACTTACTCTTTTTTCCCTCTTTTGTTCGTTGCGTAGCCTGTCTGTTACGCCAATTAGATTACGGCAAAATTGATGACTTCATCCCAGGTGCTCGCGCGTGCCATGCTGGGCCGCGGGGACTCGTGGGGGACGGGGGGGGGGGGGGGAGAGAGAGGAAGGGTATAGAGGGAGAGGGGGATGGAGAATGGAGTATTGAAGGATGGAGGGTCAGGAATGGAGAGGGAGTGGCAGTTGGAAAGGCACAAAATCAGACATACAGACTAAGAAATAATCACACACACACACACACACACACACACACACACACACACACACACACACACACACACACACACACACACACACACACACACACATACATACGTAACTGAATGCAATGCGAGTGGGGAAATACAGACCATAATGAGCGCGCATTACGAAAGGGATATAGTGTAATTAATGGAGGCAGAAGATGCGTGCCGAAGCGGGGATTCTCGCATTCATCTTCTTACTTGTGTCTTTGTTACATTAGGTTGGGGGGAGGAGGTTGATTGATTGATTTGCGAGGTAAACAGTTGCTTGATTACTTGATGGTCAGAAAGGTCGTGAGGGTGGATGGTTACACAACTGCTAGATACACAGCTAGGATTTATGACAAAGTTGGCCTTTGGATACCTGCACGCGCGCGCATAAACACACACACACACACACACACACACACACACACACACACACACACACACACACACACACACACACACACACACACACACATACACACACACACACACATACACATACACACACACACACACACACACACACACACACACACACACACACACACACACACACACACACACACACACACACACACACACACACACACACACACACACACACACACACACACACAAACTTACTTATTCACTCCCTCACTCACTCACTCACAGGTATGTACATTTATGTATGTGTATGTATGTCTATACGTGTTTGTATGTAAGTAAACATGTATGTATAGTATGGCTTCCGTAGCCTTGAGCGCGGAGGGCAGGAACGGAGTGTTGCGTGTATCAGCTACATAACTGATGCTGCCCGTGAGAGTTATGAATTTGCATACATATACATATATTTTTATCTTTGCACCAGAAGCCCTTCACCCTTCCTTTCTTGCCCCCCCCCCCCGTCTCTCTCTCTCTCTCTCTCTCTCTCTCTCTCTCTCTCTCTCTCTCTCTCTCTCTCTCTCTCTCTCTCTCTCTCTCTCTCTCTCTGTCAGACATACAGACTTAGGCATAACCACACATGCACATACACACACACACACACACACACACACACACACACACACACACACACACACACACACACACACACACACACACACACACACACACACACAAACACAAACACACACACTTGCTTGTCATTCTTTCACTTTTTCTTCGATCCATCCTTCGTCTCGTTTAACGGCTCACTAAATAGGTCGCTAATTAAAGGCTTGCACTTTAGCCTGAATTGAATTACTGGTATCATTGTCGCTGTGACTTTCATCATCATCATCACCATCACTAACATCACACCTATAATTTGCTGTATTATTATTTTCTGTTGTGTATAGTATCTATTTCGATTGATTAAAAAAAATGTTACAAATCTACGATAAAGGTGATATATAGATAAAGTCGGAATTAGCGTGTATGATATTTTTAAAAGTTACGTGTTGTTCTTGGTAAAGTTCTGTATGCTTACAGATGTTAGTTATGATACGTGAGAGTGATTGTTGACGAGTTGAAAAAAAATGAGTGAATGAAAAGAATGGCGATTGTTGATTGATAGCTTAGTTATCTGTGGCGATTGTGTGTGTAAGGAGATTTGTTTCTGGTAAATACCTTGGGCAAGCCTCCTGGGAATGGCATGTCGCCAAGTGTTCAGGGAGCCTTGAACTTGACTGCACGTTGGAGGAGGAAACGGGACAGGAATGGCCGAGGGATGAGGGATGGGAGATGAAGGAGCAAAGAAGCAGGGGAGAAGACAAAGAATCGGAGATCTGCCCGACGCCGGCCATTCCTCACGAAATTGGACGAGTTTGTCAGGCAGAAATGATCTCTCTCTCTCCTCCCTTTCCTCCTTCTCCTCCCATGCCTTTCACCCTCCCCTCCCTTCCCTCTGCCTTCTCTCCCTCTCACCCCCTCCCCTCCCCAGCCTCCTCCCGTCATCCTGCTGCCTCCATATGTGACCGCCGATCTGTACCGATGACCTGCCTGGACGACCTGCCAGCCTTACTCGATCCCGATGCTGTCCCCGTGCCTCTCTTCCTCCTCCCTGCCCCTGCCCCCTCACCCGCAGCTTCGTCCTCACTCCCTCCACCATCCCACCTTACCCTACCTACCCTCTCTCCCCACCACCCTCCCTCCCACAACCACAATTCTCATCCTACGATCCCTTGACGAGATGTCCCGCCAATGTGCTGACTGTGTTGGGATTTTTTTTGTCTCTTTCTCTTGCCTGGGCGGTGGGCGGAATAGGGATAGGACGACCAGACGAACGGATAGATGGGCGGAGAGGCGAGGGGAGTGGGCTGAGCTACGTCTTCGATTTTTTTGGTTTCTTGTTTGATTGTTTTTATTTTCATCTACGGTTGTGAATGAGCAGTGGCTAGGATGATTTTCAAGGAGGGAAGGTAGGGTAGTTGATGAATTGTTGTAATCCTCTATCGGCGCCAAATTGGACATTGATTTCGACGGAATATGTCCATCACGAAAAAATAAAATCAAAGGAACATCGAAAGCTGCTGAACCCCGCAGTTCGTGTGTGTGTGTGCGTGCGTACGTGCGTGCGCATATTTAAAATAACCATTCGCCTCTCCCCTTCCCTCGTGCACACCGTCCGCAAAGGTATCCGTTGACAGAGCTTGGCCTCTCCGTCCGCAGCCGTACACAGATTGCATGTTAGGTTTCGTTTTCGCTTCATCCACAAGCGGGAGAGAAAGTGGGAGAAAGGGGGGAGGGAGGTAGGGAGGGAGAAGGGGAGAAGGTGGGAGTGAAGGAGGAAGGAGGGAGGGAGGTAACTGGAACCGGTTTCGCTCGCTTCTTCCTTCCCTCACTGCCCCTACCTTTCCTTCCCCTCCCCCCAACCTCTCCTCCTACATCTTGTTTCGCTTCCCATCTGGATGCCAGGTTTGCTCACTCAGGGAATGGACCGCCTCCTACCCCCCACTGCCCCCTACTCCTCCCCACCTAATCCGCCTCTCCTCCCCATCTCCCCTTAGCCTCCCCAGCCCCTAGTTTGGCCTTCAGCTGTCAAAATGTGGAGTCGGGGGGAAAAATAATAAAAATAGATATAAAAATATATAGAAAAAAGTTCACCTGTCACCACTTTTACGTCGTGTTACTTTGTGGTTCTAGGAGTGGTTTCTGCATTTGTTTTCTGTATTTTTAAGCAGGGGAATCGGGGAGCGAGATGTTTGGGATGGGGGGGGGGGGGCTGGGCTCATTTTTGGTGCATCTTGGAAATCTTAACCTTCGCCTCTCTTTTGTCTGTCTTCTTTATTGTTTTTTTTTCCGCCTATTTCATTTTTTTGTTCCTGTGTGCAGGGATGCAGTCGTTTTTTTTTTCTTTTTTTTCTTTTTTTAGTTCCCTTTTTGTCCGTTCGTTTTGTGTTCCTCGGGTATTTGTTTTGTCTTTTTCCCTCCGAAACTTGTTCTTTTTATGACTGAAGTATGACTTTTTTTTTCAAAGAGCTGAAGTGGCATATGTAGCTTTTATATCCTGTTTCTGGAATGTTTCTCCCTTTTGATTAAGAGATTACTTGTGTCAGGGTCATTACGTCACAAGCACCAGACACTACCTGATAATGTTTTGTTCTTATCCCATTTACTTGTTATGTTTTCACGAATATATGTTCAACATATATTAAACACATAGACTCCCAACATATATTAAACACATAGAACTCCAGTGTTTTACGAAATCACAATGGTACGAATACGTATTATATAAGTGAATGTTATAACGAATATATGGGCTCAGGTTTAAAGAAATAAAATCCAGAACGAAATGGACGCAAAAGAAAGAATAGTGAAATAGCTCTGCCATATGCATCTACATTTATAACTCACAGATGATATTTATTGAATTCCGTTATCATGCCTCTGTGACGTCACAACCAGAGGCGAAAGAAGGGCTTTTAGGGAAGGGGAAAGAAGCTCGGAACGAGGGAATAGAAGATATATGATAAAGATAAGATCCAGAGGAATTTCGAAACTGTTGTCTCATCTTCCAATAAACGAATTTTTAGTGTATTTTTTCATTGTGTTGAATCGAAAGCAGGAAGAGAGAAAAAAAATAGAAAACTTGTTTTTCGTATATTTTTCGTCTGTTATTTAGAATTCTTAATACACATTTTTAAAGGTGTATATATTATTGTGTTTTTGAAAATGCGTGGCCAGAAGTGTTTTATATACCTATAAGCTAAGTCAATATTATTGTTACTCTTTTTTCATGCTGTTTGTATTTATAATAGGTGTATTATTATACCAATTGTATTAGCGGCAGCAACAACAGTAGTCTCGGTAGTAGTAGTTGTTGTATGACTAGCAGTATTGACAGTAATAGTGGTAGTACTTGTATGATTAGCAATACTGCTTTTATTTTCTTGATTTCGGATATTGGCGCAATTAAAAAAAAGGGTTTGGTCTAATTGCAGGAATCAGTTTTGTGCTATTTAGTGCAGTAAATATTTGTGGCGTTTGACGTTTGTAGATGCATCCCTTTACGCCTCCCTACACGCACGGCTTTTCGTTTCTCGTACTCGGCGGTGAGGGGGAAGTCGTTCCAGAATGGTAATCTAGGAATAGTTGGAGACTGGCCGGGAGGGAGGGGGGTGGAAACCTTGCCGGTTGATTGGGCGAGCCGGGTTAAATCATCCCCTGACCCCCTCCCGCTCCCTCCCCCGTCTCCTTCCCCCCTTTTCTCTCTTCTCTCTTCTCTTTTTCTATCCTTCTTTTCCCCTTCCCTCGACAGAACCCTTTCCCCGCCAGCTCACATTGCCACAGCGCGGCGCGACCAGATTTAAAACTTATGGCCACTATTTCCAAACTTGGGGGAAGGCGCGGCTTTTAACGTGGCTGTCTCGCATGCTCTCTCTCTCTCTCTCTCTCTCTCTCTCTCTCTCTCTCTCTCTCTCTCTCTCTCTCTCTCTCTCTCTCTCTCTCTGTCAGCATCTCTCCCTCCCTCCCTCTCCCTATTTCCCTCTCCCTCCCTCTCTCTCTCTCTCCATCTCTCCCTCCCATCTTTCCCCCCTCCCTCCTTCCCTCTTTACCTCCCTCTTTCCCTCCAATCCTTCCTTCCTCCCTTCTTTGCTAGTTCTCCTCTCCTCCCTCCCTCTTTCCCTCCCTCATCCCCCCTCATGGAAAAGCACATATTTACCTCTCCGTCCCCCTCCCTCCTCCCCCTCCTCCTCGGCCCGAGATCAAAGGACTCATAAATGCTTTCATTCTCCCCCGGCAAGAACTACGCGGCGAAACCACTTATCCAAACGAAGAGGAAGAAAATTAGAACCTCGGGAGTTCTTTTCTGATGAGAGCATGAAGCCATCGCGGGGTAATGTCTAATAATTCATAGTGATGGATGAGCGTGGATTTCGGAAAGCTAAGCGGGGGTGGATGAGGAGGAGGAAGGAAGGGAGGGATGAAGAGGAGGAGGGAAGGGAGGGGTGAAAAGGAGGAGGGAAGGGAGGGATGAAGAGGAAGAGGAAAGGGAGGGATGAAGAGGAAGAGGAAAGGGAGGGATGAAGAGGAAGAGGAAAGGGAGGGATGAAGAGAAGGAGGGTAGGGAGGGATGAGGAGGAAGGAGATGAGGAATGAGGAGGAAGGAGATGAGGAATGAGGAGGAAGGAGATGAGGAATGAGGAGGAAGGAGATGAGGGATGAGGAGGAGTGGAGGTGGAGGGATGAGGGGCAGAGTGAGGGGATGAGGAGGAGAGCAAGTTAGAGTGAGTGTGAGAGAGAGTGGGAGAGGGAGAGAGTGTGTGATGGGGGGAGATGGAGCGAGAGGGAATGAGAGCTTGAGGGAGAGAGTGAGAGTTTGAGTTAGAAAAAATAAGAGTTATAGGTAATAAGAGTAAGAGAGAAAGTGAGGGTGAGTGAGAAAGTAAGAGTGAGAGTAAAATTGAGAATGAGAGAAAAAGTGAGAGTGAATGAGGGAGGGAGAGATGCTGAGAGAGAGAGAGAGAGAGAGAGAGAGAAAGAGAGAGAGAGAATGAGAGAGAGAGAGAGAGGAAAACAAATAGAGAGAGAGATACTGACCTCCGGGAGTTTCAACTACCCGGGTACCTCCTCCCTACGCCCCCCCCCTTACACCGTCACCAGCCAACCCCCTCCCCAAAAAGGGTAAAAAATAAAAAACTTTGATTTTTCTCTAGGAAGTATCAATCCAGCGTTTCCATTTTGGGAGTTTTGCCGCTCACAAGATTGAATTTCCAAACCAAGCAATTATGACCTCGCAAACAGATTGGAAGGAGGAGCGCACTGCCGAGGCCTTTCAGCGAGCCATGAATTATATAGACAGGACATACCATGTGTTATTATCAAGACCGGCAACCAGCCTCTGGGTTTCTCCTCTCCCCTCTCCCTTCACCCTCCTTCTCCTCTTCCCTCACCTCTTCCCTCCCCCCTCTCCCTTCACCCTTCTTCTCATCTACCCTCACCTCTTCCCTCCCCCTTTCAATTCACCCTTCTTCTCCTCTGCCCTCATCTCTTCCCTCCCCCTCTCCCTTCACCCTTCTTCTCCTTTACCCTCACCTCTTCCCTCCGCCCTCTTCCTTCACCCTTCTTCTCCTCTACCCTCACCTCTTTCCTCCGCCCTCTCCCTTCACCCTTCTTCTCTACCCTCACCTCTTCCCTCCCCCTTTCCATTCACC
>NW_028234425.1:19034308-19044308 GCF_977035675.1 Penaeus japonicus | reverse complement strand
TTATTTTTCTTAATTCATTTATTTTTCTAATGTCTTTGGAAATAAGGAATAGAAAGAAGGAAGAATGAAAGAGAAAGGATTTGTTCTAGAAAGATACTTGTAATAAGAAGTTCAACAACGTAACTATGGTATATTGATCTATGTATATATTTTAGATGAATAAATACACATACACTTCGATGTAAGGAAAAGGTAAGTAAATGTAGAGAAAATTATATATCCATACATACATAGAATATGATACATTCGATTGGCATGCGTAATTCCCAGTGAGTTCCAATCATCAGTCGAAATATGAAACAAAAACTTTGACGGCCCTCTTGTGTGTGTGTGTGTGTGTGTGTGTGTGTGTGTGTTTCTCTCTTGCATTTATTTGGCAGCAATATTTACGTGGGAAGGGATGCAATCGCAGAAGGCTGAGCATAGTTGTTCAACTTTTTTCATCCTATTTTCTCCCATGTCTTGAACAAGGGCTGGAGGGATGATGGAAAAGGGGAATAGGAGGTAAGGAAGAGGAAAGGGGGAAGGGAATAAAGGGTGGGAGACAAGGCCGAGGGGAGAGAGATAGGGAGGAGAAGAAATGAGGGGTAGGGGGGAGGTGATTGCATATGGCTTCCTAGTACCTCGCCGCGGTTCGAGCTGGTGCATGCTGCCTCTTCCACTTTCTGTTGAAGGTGGGGAGTTCGCTGGCTAATCGAGTGAGGTCTTGTCGTAAATAATATTATTATTATTTGTTTATTTATTTATTTATTTTTTTACTGTAATGTGTGCTCGTGGAAAACGGCGGGAAATTGCTCTTTTTTTCTTTGTTGTTTTGTAGAATTTTCCCTAAACATTTATTATCATTTTTATATATATACGGCCAAGAACCACGGGTACAGTAGCGGCGATAAAAAGCGTCTGAGCTTGGGGAACACCGGATTTAATGAAAACTAAAGCGTACAACTATTGTTTGTACGCCCCATAAAGGTTCTTGTGCAAGCTGAACGCCGACCAATTTAATTTTCATTGAATTCGGTCTTTTCTACTGTTGATGTTTTTATCAGGATTTTTTTTCTTTCCCCTTACGACAGTATGTTCGTGATATTTTGTTTGTTTTTTTCGTACATTGCCGGTGTTCGTACCTACTTAACTTGCCTTCGCATTTACATTACCAAATTGCAGCGTTGGAGTACAAACAACAACAGCAAACATACGGATAGGAAAAACAATAATACCCAAAAGAAGGAGAAGAAAAAGTGGAAAATCGGTCATTGGGTACGCCTCTGCCGGAACAGAAAAGGGTCCCAGTTTTGGTTCTAAGACCATCTCCGAGTACCTCTGATGAGCGGTGGCGTGTAAACAAACGCGTTCAATCTTAACCGCATTTACTTCTTTGGCCGCAAAGGCTTAATCTTTTATGTGAAGTGAGTGAAACAGAGTCATTCTTCGATGTCTTTTTTTCTTATTTTCTTTTATTGTTATCATTTTTTAATGAATTTTCTTTTTTGTTATAATGATTTTACAAAGATGATAAGAATGGCAGATATGTATTTTTAATGATTGTGTTGTTGAACTTTGTTATTATCGTGAATTAGGTTAGTTTTATTATTTGTCATATCAGATCTCTCTCTCTCTCTCTCTCTCTCTCTCGCTCTCTCTCTCTCTCTCTCTCTCTCTCTCTCTCTCTCTCTCTCTCTCTCTCTCTCTCTCTCTCTCTCTCTCTCTCTCTCTCTCTCTCTCTCTCTCCCTCCGTATCCCTCTCCCTCTGCCTCTTCCTACCCTTCCCCCTCCCTCCAACCCTCCCATCCCTCCAACCTTCCCTTCCTTCCCTCTCTCCCGTGTGGTTTCCTCACGTGGGTGAAACAGACAAGGAGCAATTGCTGGAGGCGCGTGACGAGGTGGTGACGATGCTGGTTACGGCGACATTGATGGTGATGGCGCTTGTGATGCATATAATGACGATCCGCGCGTCAGATTATCACTATTATTATGACGATCATCATTTACCCAAACGTCCATTCCAGGGTATTGGTCGCTGTTGTAACCATTTAGGTGATGTGTTGGTCCAGGGGTGTTCCCTTGTCTAGCCGAGGAGAGGGGAGAGGGGAGAGTGAGAGAGGGGAGAGTGAGGGAAGAGAGGAGAGAGAGAGAGGGAAGAGGAGAGAGGAGAGAAAAAAGAATGGGAAGAGGTGACAGAAGGGGGAGGGGAAAAATAGGGAAGAGGTGAGAAAAGAGTGGGAAAAGGGACAAGAGGAGAGAGAAAAGAGGAAAGGGAGGAGAGATATAGAAGAAAGGAGAGGCGAGAGAGGGGAGAGGGAAGAGTAGAGAGAGTAGCAAGAGGAGAGGCAAGAGAGGCGAGGGGTTAAACCATAAACAAAACCACGAGGCCTCTACCGCAACTCCCCCGACACGATTATCCAAGCCGAAATATCCAGCTCAATATGTATGGAGCATTCCCGTTAGAGAGGGGAGGGATAGGGGGAAGGGAAGTGGGGGAAAAGACGAAAGTTTACGGGAATGGGGAGGGGGAAATGGCGGAAGCATAAGGAAAAGAGGGGGATGGGGAGTAGGAAAGGAGATGGCGACATTTCCCAATGCTATTTTATTGCCTCGATATGCCAGTTGCTTGCGATAAAAGAATGGTATGATATAGAAGCTGGGAGGTGGAGGTGGGAGAGGAGGGGGAAGAAAGATGCAACGGATAGGATTCTGGTCTATGATCTACGGATATATATCCGAACCTCTCCCCCCTCTATCTATCTATCTATCTATCAATCAATCAATCAATCTATCTATCCACCCATTCATCTATATGGCTATCTATCCACACACACACACACACACACACACACACACACACACACACACACACACACACACACACACACACACACACACACACACACACACACACACACCTTCATATACCTGTCTTCATTCTAAATCCTCCAGTTTCCTTTTTTGCATACCTTTCATTTTATATTTCTTCCTTCCCCTCCTACCTCCCCAACCCTATAGGATGGGTTCAGCGGTAATTCCAAATGTGCTAATAGTTTGTCATAAGGGATATTCAAATGTATGGCGTGCATTTGCGTGTGTAAGTGTTTGTGTGTGTGTGTGTGTGTGTGTGTGTGTGTGTGTGTGTGAGTGTGTGTGTGCGCGCGCGTGTGTGCGTGCTTGTGTTTGTATTTGTAAGTTTGCGTTTGTGAGTCATATGTCGTCTTGCATGTGCCTATGTTCTAATGTGTTGAGTGTGTTAGTATGCGTATACATGTCTTTGAGCATGTACGTTTGTAAGTATTCTTTTGCTCGGTATCTCTGCTTCGATGTCACTGAGTATACAGACATGCATGCTTTTCCTGCCTGTCTTTCTCATATTTTTCTCTCTCTCTTATATGACTTTGACATTTGCGAGTGTAAAAGTCATACAAATGCCATTACTTGTTGTTTTGCCAGGGACGTAAAGAGTGCTTCCTGGCCAACTAGAGAGAGGGAGAGAGATTAAGAGAGGGGGAGAAAAAGGAAGAGGGAAAGGGAGAGGGAAGGGGAAGGGGAAGCGGAAGCGGAGGGAAAAGGAAGGAGAAGGAGAAATAAAGAAATAAGGAAAGAGATTAAGGAGATTGAGAGAGGAAAATCAGGAACTGGAGAGAGGGAGAGGGAAAGAGAAGGGGAAATAGAGGGAGGGAGAGTGAAAAAGGAAACAATACTGGGAGGGTGGGGGGGGTAAGAGATAGAGAATGAGTGAGCGTTTATTTGTGTGTGTGTGTGTGTGTGTGTGTGTGTGTGTGTGAGAGAGAGAGAGAGAGAGAGAGAGAGAGAGAGAGAGAGAGAGAGAGAGAGAGAGAGAGAGAGAGAGAGAGAGAATGAATAACAGGCATACAAGCTTACTGATTGACAATAGGACAGACAGACAGACAAACAGAATAGTTGATTAACTAACAGAGGGACGGGAAATAGGCGACCGGATAGACATTAAAAGAGACTGACAGATAGATGGATGGACACAAGGGTAGAAATAGATATAAAATGCAAGTTCATGCTCTACATGCCAGGTAGTGATTTCGTTTAATTAAGTTTAGAAGATGATTTACATTTTTTTTTCAATCCATTTTTTCAGCCTGAGCTTAATACGATTATTATGTCGTGTTATGTTTTGAATCTCTGGTCCTGATTGCAGGTTAAACGCCGTTATTAGTGAAGGAGTGGGGCTTTAGATGTTCATACGGCATTTTAAAAGGGAATGAAGTGCGGATAACTTCCCTTTTGCACCTATAATTCCCCGCATCTGTGGACAAAATTATAGATCGCGTATTTTTGTATGATTAGTTTGCCTAAGGCCCAGTCTGTCTGTCTGGCCGGGACCTCGAGCTCTCGTAATGGTAGACTATTTGGCCAATTTACTTTAAAATGGGGATGATAGAACATCCTCTGAGACCTGAGTTTAGGATAATTACCGAGCGGGTTTAATGCGCCGATTGCGTCCAGTCATTACCTTGCTTTATGCTGATAGATGTGCGGACTTGACCTAACCTCTACCCCCCTCCCCCCGATCCTTCATTACCTTCCCTCCCCCCTTCCCTTTTCTAGATCCTCCGCCCCCCCCCCCTTCCCTGCACCCTGCTTACCCCTATCCTCCATCCCTCCCATACCTCTCCTTCCCCCCCATCCCTCCTTCTCCCTCTAGACACCCTCATCATCATCATCAACATCCCTCCCCCTCCCTCCTACTCATCTTCATCCCCTCTCCCCTCCAAATCTTTTATCCACTCTCTCCTTCCCTCCCCCGCCCACCCACCTCCTATTTGGTGACGTCAAGAGTGATCTAGTGTAGTTTGACAGAGATTGTTTATAGAAGTCATTCTTGTCGGATGGACGCGTCAGAAAATATTAAGAACGATTCTCGATATAAACGGGTTGTTATTCATTTATTCCTTATTGTATTTTTTATCATCTCCCTTCCCCCTCCCCCACTCCCCCATTCTCTTTCCTCCTCTTCTTCCCCTCAGCTTCCTTTCCCATTCCCCCTCCTCCTTCCCACCCCCTCCCACCTCCACCCTCCTGCAACTCTGCGCTGGTTGGTTAAAGATATAAAAAAGAAAAAGAAAAATAGCTTCCTATCTGAGCAATTGCGCAACGGCGGATTAATTATTAATGTCCGGCCGCCGTGGGATGGCACTGATTGCTCTTATTATTGTAATTATGTATCAGTTACCGTCCCGATCTCGACTGCGGGAGGGGAGGGAGAGGGGTGGTGAAGCAGGGTGAGGGGGAAGGGGTTGAAAGTGGAGGTGGGGGCGGGGATCGAGGTGGGGGTGGAGGAAGAGGAGGACGATGATGACGACGAGGACGAGTAGATGGAGGAGGGGGAGGAGGATTAGATAGTGTTGGAGGTGAAGTTGCAGGTGGGGGTGGGAGTAGGGTGGTGTTTGGGAAGTGGAGGATTAGAATTAAGATTACGCTTAGGATTAAGATTAGGAGGAAAAGAAGAAAGAGGGGAACAAGGACAAGGAGGAAGAGGAGGAATAGGATGATGATTATGTAGAGGAAGGGGAGGAAGAGAAGAAGAAGAAGAAGAAGAAGAAGAAGAAGAAGAAGAAGAAGAAGAAGAACTGGAGTTTGATGACCATCACGTATCAGCTCATGGAACATGTAACGCCAATTACTGTGTGTTGAAATATTTACTTAGATGTGGGAAGTCTTATGGAGACGAGGCGGGGTATATAAGGGAAATTTGATTACGAAATAATTAAGGGAAGAAAGAGTTGGAAAAGAAAAGAGGAGGAGGAATAAGAAGAGGACGAAGAAGAAGAAGAAGAAGACGAAGAAGGAGATGAAGAAAAAGAAGAAGAAGCAGAAGAAAAAAGAGGAAAGGGTCTAGAGGTCAGTGTGTACATAGCGAAAGGAGTCTGGGATAGAAGAAAGAGAGTAGTAGGATGAAAAAAAAGAAAAAAAAAAGAAAGAGAACAGCGGCCCTCCTGCGTGAGTTTTGTGTGTTTACAAAGGACATACACTGGCAAGGAATGGGACTATGTATTTGTTTGCTTGTTTGCCCTGGAGTGCGTATATGAGAATCATTAAGTGTGATTCTGTGTATTGGTGTGGGCGCGCTTTGAATTACTTTGAGCTTGGGTCTTCCTAGAGTCCGTCATTCTAGTGTTTAATCGTCTCAGTCTGACTCCTTCTTTTTTCTTTGTTTTTCTCTTTCTTTTGTTTCTTCTTGCTTCGGATTCTGGTATTATTAATCTTCTTTCTTTTCCTTCTCTTCGTCTTGTTCTTCATCCTCTTCCTTTTCCTTCTCTTTTTTCTCTTGCTACTCCTTTTCTTCTACTTCTTCTTCCTTCTCCTCCTCCTGTTCCTCTTCTTCTTCCTTTTCCTCTTCGTTTCCTTTTTCTCCTCCTCCTCCTTTTTCCTCTTTTCTCCCCTTCCTCCTCCTCCTCCTGTTCCTCTTCTTCTTCCTTTTCCTCTTCGTTTTCCTCCTCACCTTCCTCTTCCTTTTTCTCCTCCTCCTCCACGTCCTCCTCTTCCTTTTCCTTTTCGTCCTCCCCTTCCTCCTCCTCCTCCTCCCCAGCCAAAACTCCTTTAAAGAGGTGGTAATCCTCGCCACTGACCCCGCGAAGAGATTGTTCTCCGGGGTGTGTGTGTGTGCTGTGGGGAGTGTAAAGGGGAAGGGGAGGAGAGGGATGGGGGCAGAGGGGTTGGGGCGGATCACCCTAATGAACTTGTTTTTTTTTCCCTCCAGGCTGTTGGAGGCGTATATGCGCGCGAGAGGCCGTGTTTGTAGCTTTGTATTTTTTCGTGTTTTTTTGTTTGTTTGTTTGTTTTTGTTTTTGTTTTGTTTTACGTGAATACTGTAGTTTATTATATACCATGTGACTTTTTCTTCCGTTTTCTTCTGTCTTATTTATTTTTGTGGCCGTTTTTTTATGTATTACACGCATACACACAGACGCACACATTTTATTTCCTTCATTTCTTTATTCCTTTTTTACCTCTCTTTTTATTCCTCCGTCTCGTATTTTTATTTTATCATCTTTTGTTTGAAGCTCACCAGTATTATGCAAAAGCTTTTATTGAGGCATTTTAGTATCATGCATAGCATTTATGATTAAAATGAAGTGCATAGGAGTGAGAGAGAGGAGGGAGAAGAAGAGAAGTGAAGGTTAGAGAAGAGAATGAGAACAAGAACGAGAACGAGAACGAGAACGAGAACGAGAACGAGATCGAGAAAGATAAAGAAGGGGGAAAGAAAAGGTAAAGGTACGGAAAGAAAAAGAGAAAAAATAAACAAAGTAAGAAAACACAAAAACAAAACAAAAAGAAATTGTTATTTTTCCAAACATAGAGAGTAATTCCAGTTCTACCTTTCGTTGCGTGTGTTGATAGCTGCGGGAATGAGTTGGTCGAAGGGAGGGTAGGTGGCGTGATAGGGGGGGGGGGGGAAGGGGATGCAAGGTAGGGAAAGGGAGGTAAAGGGGGAGAGAGGCTAGGGGCGAGGGGAGGTAGATAGGTCTACAACTGACGTGGTAGGTCGAAATGGGGGGTGGGGGGTAGAGGAAAGGAGAGGGATGCGGTGGGCGTGGTGATTACGATGATAACTTAGAGCGAGGGTGGAATAACGAATCAAGGTGATTGTGCTAGAGAGAGGGACAGAGAGAGAGAGAGAGAGAGAGAGAGAGAGAGAGAGAGAGAGAGAGAGAGAGAGAGAGAGAGAGAGAGACGCAGTGATGATGGTAATGATGGTGTTGTAAACTGCCAGTAACGATAAAGAAAAAGAAAAGAAAAAAAAAGATGGCGTGTTTTTAAAATTTTCGTTGATGAAATAGCGGTAATTGTAGGAACATTATTTTGAGAGATATTATAATAATGATCGTAATTTGATATCGTGCGATTGACAAAGGACATCAGTGTATGTCTGAGTGCCATCCTTTATCTACTTACACGAACCGAGGTTGATAAAACTCTCTTTAAAACAAATCGACCAATAAGAAGTGTTTTTTTTAGAATTCTTGGTAGAAAAAAAAACTTTGAAATCGGAGGACAAAGCATAGTAAATATTCGGTTTATTATGGACTAGTGCGCGCGCGCGCGTGTGTGTCTTTGTGTTTGTGTTTGTGTTCGTGTGCGTGCGTGTGTGTGTGTGTGTGTGTGTGTGTGTGTGTGTGCGTGTGTGTGTGTGTGTGTGTGTGTGTGTGTGTGTGTGTGTGTGTGTGTGTGTGTGTGTGTGTGTGTGTGTGTGTGTGTGTGTGTGTGTGTGAATGTTTGTGTGCGTGCATGCCTGTGTCGGAAATAAAGATCCTTGGTGTTCCCAAGACTATTTTATGTATTTCTTATCATCGTTAGCCCTATTTATGTGTGCTTCTAAAATTAGCGTCGTATATTTGCACTTGGCCCTCCGCACGCGCGTGAGTGTTTACCCGTGATATTACGCTATTATTGGACAGGCGGAGTGAGCAACGCCTTGATGCGTTAGTGGTAAGACTGTCTAGAAAGAAAGAAAGGGAAAGAGGACAAAGGAAAAACTGGAATTGGAGAAGAATAAGGCTTAGAATGGTGCTGAATGTGATGATGATTATTTATGGCAATGGTCGTAGTAGCCAATGAGGATGATGATGGTGGTGATTATCATAACAGTTTCATCACGAGGAAAATGAAAATTGATAAAAGTTTCATCACGAATAAGGATAATCATAATAGGGAATAAGCGATGACAATAACTTATCGATGATCTTAAATAAAAAGTAAAGGAGAGTATGACCTCATTTGGAATGATAATGATTCAAATTGGAGAAACAATCAACGAGATCTCGTCATGTGACCCCTTGTGACCTCGAGTTAGCAGGCGATAGGGAAGAGATGAAAGGTAGTGACTCTCATTTCATTTTTTTAAGATTTGTATATTTGGGATGAATTTCTAGAAAAGAGAAATCGGTAATTTTTTGTAAGGTCACTCCTATCCTCTTCTCCCTTGTAGTGCCTAAAGGGGAATCCATTTGGGTGTTTGCTAATACCGAATGAGGTAGAGGAGGATAGCGAAAAAAAGAGAGTGGGAAAAAATGAAGATCTGTAAAAGCTAAATCCTACCTTCAAGAGGGACAGAATAAGGTTCAAGGTAGCCCGAATTTTGTTGAGTAGTGGGGACAGCGGGGAGATTTGTCTCGCCGGGTCTCGGGAGATTTCGCTCGGTCACGCAGGTACCACGACCCCGGAAGGAAGAAGAGCTGTATGATAAGGACGAGGGGGGAGGAGGGGGGAAGGAAATATGAGGGGAGTAAAGAAGGAATGGGAAACAGGAGGTAGAGGAGAAGAAGGGATGAAAAAAGGTAGCAGGAATTAGGAGGGAGAGGAAAATAGGGGGCGTGAGGGAAGAAGGAGGAAGGAATAAAGAAAAGGGAGTAAACTAGGGAAGGGTGAGGGAAATAAATAGGGGCGAAGACAAGCGAAATAGGATTGAAAGGTAGCGAGGGGTGGAAGGGGAGCAAACAAAGGGGGATCAGTAGTTATGTTATAATCTATGTTAATCAGATATTGATCACCACGCAAACATCACTAATACCCCTCCCCCCTGTTGCACCAAACCCCTCGCCCCCCACCCCCTACCCCCCACGTCCCCTGTGGATTAACTTAATTGTAAAGCTAAATGTCTGTCAGCGGGAGGATATCGAGAATTGACTTGAGTATTGGGAAAATGATATAAAAAACAAGAGATGAATAGAGCCGATAACGAGGAATTAAAACAAGAATGTAATAATGATGAAATTTATAGTGTGTCAGACGACAGCAATAAGATTTGTATAGAAGCAAGATACGGGGAAATACGCCAATAGAAAGAAAGAAATCAGTGTCGACGAAAGGAATCGAAAGAAAGAAAGGAAAAGAGATGAACAAAGACAGTTCGCCCTGCCCCCTCCCCCTCCCACTCCATCCCTTCCTATCTAGCAATATCCTTAGTCTACGAAACATTGTGCAAACGCGCCTTTAAATGTTGCTGAGTAAATTGACCCGTTGTCATTGAAACGCC
>NW_028234425.1:19019308-19029308 GCF_977035675.1 Penaeus japonicus | reverse complement strand
TTCCATTATCCCCTCCACCTTACACTCTTCTCCATCCTCTTTTTCCTCGTCGTCCTGCATTTCCTCCTCCTCCTCCTCCTCCTCCTCCTCCTCCTCCTCCTCCTCCTCTTCCTCCTCCTCTTCCTCCTCCTCCATTTCCACCCCCATCTCCTCCATTTCCTCCTCCTCCTCCTCCTCCTCTTCCATTTCCTCCTCCACCATCTTCTCTACCTCCTCCTTCTCTTCCTCCTCCTTATCCCCTCCCCTCCCCTCCCTCCCTCCTAATCCCCTCCGTGATCATGTTACACGCCTCATAACACTCTCCTGATGGGCTAATGGCGTTACAAAGCGCACCTGTAACCCACACGGTAACACTCCGCTGGGAATGAGGTGACGTAGTAAGGGAAATACAGAAGGAGAATGAACGTAAGGAGAATAAAGATTATTATGATAATGATAATGATGATAGTGATGATATTAACAAGGATGATGATTAATGTTATGGCAATAATAATGATAGTAATATCAAAAGATAGTGGTTGTAATTATAATGATGATAAAATGATAACAAAGGGCGATGATTGTTTTGTTTATCGGGATAGTGTTCATGACCATAATTGCATGACCGATTTTGATAGTAGCGATAAACCTGACGATGCTAGCAAAGATGAAGATACTGGTATTTACGACGATAGTGATTTGTGGTAGTGCGAATTGGGATAATAAGGATCACAGAAATCATAATGATGAAGATTATTAATGAAGATCAAGACTTCAAGGAAAGAAGAAAACAATTATTTGTCTCCTTTTGAGGTGCAGGAAGTGTATTGGGTGTTTTGGGTATGTTTGTATATTGCTTGATTTTTTTTTTCTTGTGAGTGTATAGGTATGTATGTGTATATATTTATGTTTATGTATATAAAGTATATATGTATACATGTGTGCGTACGTGCAATTCTAAGCATGCGTGAGTATTGTATTTATGTTCTTTGTTCATTATTTTTTTATTACAGAATAATGATACACCCCGTCGAGTTTAAATGAGGAAAAATGGGTTTGGAGTATATGTTAAACCTGACCTTTGAGAGTTCTCGAGGGATGGTCGCCCAGGGACGCGCGGATGGGAAGGAATATTGGATAAGAGTGGAGTCGGATACGGAAGTGAAATGAGGAATAAGGAAACATGCGTTAAGGTGAAGGAAATGAGGGATAGGACGGTGGAGTATGTATATATATATATATATAGAGAGAGAGAGAGAGAGAAAGAGAGAGAGGGTGGGGGGGAGAAGAAAGTAGAAAAATAAAGACAAAGAGGAAAACGAGAGCGACAAGGAATGAACATAATAGAAAAATGGTGAATGAAAGTGAGCAATATAGGGGGAAGGAGGAAATGAAAGAGAAGGCGAGAAGGGTAGTCCTAGTATAAGTAGTGCTGGTAAGAAGAGCAATATCGGCCATAAGGATAGAATTGATATAATATTAATGATGGTGATGATAATCATGATAATGATAATGTTGATAATGATAATAATGATAATACCAAAAGCTCCAAAAGCAAAAGTGCATGTTATTTTCGATGGATTTTCATTTCAGTTTCTGGCCATTTTTATGCAGCTCAGCACTCGTTGGTTACCGAATTTGCTCACAGGTTACCATAACAAACTATAACGATGTAGCAGTTTCAGAGTTGTATATTTTGTGGGTCGACTAAACGTAGCTGCGTATATTACGGATATACCCTATGTTATGTTCCGCTGTCATGATATCCATATAGTATGGTGTGATGGGTGACATTTTTGTGTTTCGTTGTGAGTGATAAAATATTGCATATGCTGGAGAGGAAGGGAGGGGAGAGAATAGGGGTAGAGAAGTGAACTATAGAGAGGAATTACGGAACGAAAGAATGTGAAGCGAAAAGTGAACTGCGTTGTACCGTAATGAATTCTTCACTTTGTTTACATGCTTTATTTTCACTGCTTCACATTCTCATTCTTTTCCTTCCTGATCTCCCCCTACCCCCTTCTCTTACTCTATGATTCTCTGTCCATTTTTTCTCTTACTCATGCTTCTCTTTCCTAGTCTTTCTTTCTCTATACCTTTATTCCCATCTCTTTTTCTTTCTCGCTTTTCTCTCTCTCTCAATCTATCTATCTATCTATCTATCTATCTATCTCTCAATTTTTTCCTTTCTCTTCTTCTTGCTCTTTCTCATACATCATTCCTTCCACTCTTCCTCTCGCCTTCCCTCTCCCCTTCTCTCACATTCTCATTTTATTTTCCTCTTTCAAAATCCTTTTATTTTCACTTCTCCATCTCCCTCCTCTTACACCGCTCTCCCTCTTCCTTTCCTACTCTCCCTTTCTGGTGGTATATTACACCACAGATGATTTTTCAAGTGGCGTTCGGAGTTATCGGGACAGTTGGTGGCGGTGGTATTGGAAACTGTGAGGGAGGGGCGGGGGGAGGTAAAGAAAATGAGGAAATTAGGGGTTAGGAGAATGTGGGAATGTGGGTAATGAGAATGGGGAGATGATGGGGTGAGGGAGAAGAGAATGGGGTGAAAGGGGTTGTATTTGTTGAGCGTTAGGAGAATGGGAGAATGGTCAAAGGATGGGGTGGCTTGGAAATGGAAAGGGGAGGGGGAGGGAAGGTGGGGGATAGTAGCTGCTATTTACTGGCATTAAGACGAAATGCCATCACAGAGTAGCAATGTGCTGGCAGTTGTCACGGCACGTTGCCATCAACCTCCACCCCCCTTTCCCCCTCCCGACGCCGAACTAACAGCCCCAATTGCAAGCCCCTTCTTAAACGTCATAAACTCCTTTATTTCTTCTCGCTTCCGTTATGATAAAGCCACATGTTCCCGGTCTTCCTACGACACTAAGATCCGTTTCCCCCCCCCCCCCCCCACACACACACAACCTGTTACCATAATGCTCACCCTCCTATTGTCTGTCCCCCACTATTTGCCTCCCTTTCCTTTCCCTTTTTCCCAATTCATCTCCACCTTACACCCTCCACCTACCACCCGTCTCTCCACCCTCTTCCCCTCCACCTGTTACCTCCACTTTTCACAGGTACAAGTCACAAAGTCAAGCTGATAATGGAAGACTTCAGATACGTGAAGATTAATGACCATTTAAACACGAGGTGGCAACTGCGGCTGAAATCCTCGTTATGTGTTCTTCTTTGTTATTTTCTCGGGTTTAATGACGGTGAATTGATGTGAAATGGAGACGGCGAATCGTTGAGGGGAAGCGGCGTGTTTGACGGCCGAGAGCGATTGGGGGAACGAGAGAAGGAGGAAGTAAGAGAGAAAGAAGGAAAGAAAGGAAGGAAGGAAAAGGAAGAAAGGGAGGATGATAGGAGAGATAAAAGATTAAAAAAAGAAGAAAGCGATGGAAATAGAACGCAGGTATAAAACAAAGAAAATCGAGAGAATAATGAGAATACTTCTAAAAAATGGCAATATGACATATCAAGTAATGTCATGTAACTCTACGTACATTATGGATCAAGCGAATTTCGACAGTCTGTGCCAAGTGCATATGTACCAGTATATTAGGGTGACGCATATAGGAAGTCTCGGAGCTAAGTCCATTGCTTCTCTTTGTCATTAGTCGCCCCCTGCGTGTCCTTTTCATTAGAGTAGCCGTGTGATCACTGTAAGGCGTTTAACGATGAAGAAAGAAAAGAGGACTGCGAAGGGGGGGTGGGGAGACAGACAGAGAGAGAGAGAGAGAGAGAGAGAGAGAGAAAGAGAGAGAGAGAGAGAAGAGATATAATATATATATAATATATGTATATATAATATATATATATATATATATATATATATATATATATATATATATATATATATATATAAATGAGGAAAGAAAAAAGAAAAGAAAAAGAGAGAGAGTGACACAGAGCAGAGGAGAAAGGCCAGCGCACAGCCAGAACATGGGAGCAAACAGCGACAAAACCAAAGAGGCCTCCGGACGCGAAGAGGCGACTGGGGAAGTGGGAAGGGGAGGGGGAGGGGAAGGGGAAGGGGAGATGTGGATAAAGGAGGAGGGGAGACGAAAGGCACAGGGGGAGGGAGCGTGTAGGGGGGAAGGGAAGGGAGAGGGGGGCGGTGGCGACGTCGGGCGTACCCATCGCGTCTAGCGGAGGGCCGCGGGCGTGGCTCTACGTCACAGGCTCTCCACTCACCTTCACTCTTTCCGTCATGAGTTCCCGTGGTCCTGGGGGCGGGTGGAAGTAGGGGGGAGGAGAGGGGAGAGGGATGTGTTTGCTTCGTTGTTGAAGGAGCGGTCATTGTTTATTTGTTTCATTTTCTTGTTGAATAGGTAACTGATATTGTCTTTTATTGTGAAATGGTACTGTCTTTCTTCGATATCAGCTTTTCCTTATCATCATCATTATTGACATTTACCATTTTTTTTATTACAATGCCCCTTTCTCTTTGTTTGCTTCTCCGTGGTCCCCTTCGTCGTGTTGTCTTTTCTTGGCTCCACCTTTCCTTATTCTTTTTCCGTGTCCTCCTGAGCCAGTCTGTTCTTCCAAGGCCGTGCTCTGGTGCCAGGTTCAGGTCATCGCGTTAAGGGAGGTAATAACAAGGCCATAATTAGCCACATAAAGAGCCAGATGTAAATGTACACATATATTCTTGTCGGGCGCTTAGGAGGAAGGGGTTGGGGGAAAATAGGAATGAAAGGAAGAATGTAAAAGAGAGAGAGAGAGAGAGAGAGAGAGAGAGAGAGAGAGAGAGAGAGAGAGAGAGAGAGAGAGAGAGAGAGAGAGAGAGAGAGAGAGAGAGAGAGAGGGAGGGAGGGGGGGTGGAAGCGATAATACGGGAAGAAATAGTTTTCAAGTAGTTCAACAAATGCAGAGCAGATACAGAAAAGAAAATAAGTAAAAACTGGAGTACGGGTCCGTAGAATAAATCCAGTCAGAGGGGAAACTGTTCGAATAAAATTAAACTGAATCATATGGAAATGGAACTTTACTTTTTTCTTATTTCAATTTGTATATCTATATCTATCTACCTATCTATCTATCTATATATATATAAATATATATATATATATATATATATATGTAATATATATATAAATAAATAAATAAATATATATATACATATATATATACATATATATATATATATATACATACATACACACACACACACACACACACACACACACACACACACACACACACACACACACACACACACACACACACACACACACACACACACACACACACACACACACACACACACACACACACACACACACACACACACACACACACACACACACATACATATACATATATATATTCAGGGGTTTCATAAGCGGTTTCAATCTATGAAGCTTTATTGTAACGGGGAGTGATCATTAACAGAAGTTATAAAGAATGATTTAGCAAGAGTAGCTGTGATAACAAAAAAATAAAGGAGTAAGTAACGAAAATTGAATCATAAGAAAAAAAAGTAAATAAGTAAGAAGAGTCTGCGGAAGGGAGGAGGAACGCAGGAAGGGATCACAGAAAGGGAGAAGCACAGACGACAAAGGAAGGGAGGAGAAAGCAATATGTAGAGGGAAAAGAGGAGGAGAGTAAGGAAGTCTGGGTGCTTGACTGAGTGCGTCTCGGCCCTGTATTGTCACCAACATCTTTTTTATTTGGGACATAAGGATGCTTGCAAAGCCGCTTCAAGCCTTGCACAGACATTTGCAAAGTTGAGTGATAGAGGCAGTAGTAGGGGGTGGGAGGACTGTGGGGGGAGGAGGAGGATGTGCGCCAAGCATGTGTCTCGTATACTCCTCTGTCTCATCGTGTACGGTCTCACACCATACTGTCCACAGCTGCACCATACTCTTCGTCTCTACTTCACTCTCTCCGAAACATCACTGCGTTCACCACCACTTCTGCGTAACGCGCGAGCGCCCGACTACGCTGCCCGTCACTCTCCATCTTCTTTTCTTCTTCATTCTTAACCGCTTGCTCCTCCTCCTCTCATCTCCTTCCTTTTCTTTCTCTTCATTGTCTTCTTCGTCGCCATCCTCCTACCCCGACCCCTCCTCTCTTCCATCCTCTTTTATCTCCTACTTATTTTCCTCTCCTCTTCCCCCCCCCTCCTCCTCCTCCTCCTCCTCCTCCTCCTCCTCCTCCTCCTCCTCCTCCTCCTCCTCCTCCTCCTCCTCCTCCTCCTCCTCTATGTTTCTTCTCTACCTATCGCACCTCGCTAAAGTAATGGTAGAGTACCCCCCTTCCCCCCACACACACTCCCCTCCGCCCGACCTTAACTTGTTTTTAAAAGACCTCCGCGCTGCCGTATATATTGGTAGACACCGACAAGAAAGTCAATTTTCCAGCCCTCGCTCTTCAACTCTGATGCGATATTGAGTGCTAATTTGCTCCCTTCTGCCCCTTACTCCCCTCCCCACTCCCCATTCTCCTCTTCTCTCCACTCCCCCCCCATCCCCACAAACCCTTTCTCTTGCCCCCCTCTCCCGTTCTCATACCCCCTACCTTATCCCCGTCCCTCCCCTGTCCTCCAATTCACTATTTTTTTTCTTCTATTTTCTTTTTTTTCTGACTTTTGATTAAGTTTATTGGCAATATATTGCTCCTAGGGGAAGAGGGTGCGAGGGTATATTAATTCCTTGCTTTTTCATGCATATTTAATATATATGTATATATTTTTGTTTTTGTTTAGGACTTCCCCCTTTTTCTAGCTTATTCTCTTAGACAGCAAGTTAATTGATTTTAAAACGTTTTCAGTGTCATTCGTGCTTGACCTTCTTGACTCTTCGTTCGATATCGTAGTCAAGCGTATCTGCCTTACACACATCCCGATTTCCTTCGTATCGTCTACTTCCTTTTCTTTCTTCTCTGTTGATTTGATCTTTGTCTCTTCCTCTTTCTCTTTGTTGATTTGATCTTTGTCTATTTCTCTTTCTCTTCTGTCTCTTATGCCAAATGGCAGTGAAGAGAAGATAGCAAGTTTTGGAAGCGCCTTCTGTATACGTTCCCCTTCCTCCTTCCTTCTCCCTCTCCTACCTTTTTTCTTTACCTCTCTCCCTCTGTCCCCCTTTTCCATTTCTTCTCTCCCTCTCTCCTCCCTTTCCTTTTCATCTCCCTCTTCTTCCCCTCCCTTTTTATCTCTCCTTCTCTCCCTCTTCTCTTATTCCTTTCCCCCTCTTCGTCCGCCCCTCTTTTTCCTATCTCCCTCCCCCCTCTTCTTCCCCTCCTCCCTTTTTCTCTCTCCCTCTTTCACGTACCTTCTGAATGACTAAAACTATTGATATATTTCTAGGAAAATACGAAAATACGAAATGAGGTAAATGCATAAGGGAAATAGGAACAAAGGAAATAATTAATCAAAGCCCATAAGTGTATTTAAGAAGTAGAAGTAAAAGAAAGGGAATCGGAAGAGGGCGGATGGAAGAAGATAGGGAAAAAGAGCGAAGAAAAAAAATCCGTCGACGAAAATAACAAAAGTTGGATCAACCATAAAACTTCAAAAGCACACCTTCCCTGTCCTAGCATTACACATACAAAAAAAGAAGAAAAAAGACGAAAAGGACAACGACACAACGAACGAATTTTTTTGAGCGACGAAGGCGACTCGTAGCGTGGCCAGAGCGAGCGCCCGGCCGGCCAGCCCGCCTCGCCCGCCCGCCCATAGATAAGATAACACAGCAATCAGCGTGAAAGCCTTCTCTCTCTCTCTCTCTCTCTCTCTCTCTCTCTCTCTCTCTCTCTCTCTCTCTCTCTCTCTCTCTCTCTCTCTCTCTCTCTCTCTCTCTCTCTCTCTGTCTCTCTGTCTCTCTCTCTCTGTCTCTCTCTCTCTCTCTTCTTCTTCTTCTTCTTCTGCTTCTCTTCCTCTCTCTCTCTTTCTTTCTCTCTCTCTCTCTCTCTTTCTCTTTCTCTCTCTCTCTTTCTCTCTTTCTTCTCTCTCTTTCTCTTCTCTCTCTTTCTCTCTCTCTCTCTCTCTCTCTCTCTCTCTCTCTCTCTCTCTCTCTCTCTCTCTCTCTCTCTCTCTCTCTCTCTCTCTCTCTCTCTCTCTCTCTCTCTCGCTCGCTCGCTCGCTCGCTCGCTCGCTTTCTCTATATTGAAATTAAGTTTTCTTTGCCGTTGTAAATCTTACGCTATGCCCTATTACTGTTACTCTTTGCCCTCACCCTTTCTTCGGTCTTCCCTCTCTCCTTTCCCTCCTTCTCTATCCTCCTCTTCTCTATCTTTCCCCTGCTCTTTCCCTTTTTCCACTCCTTCTTCTCTCCCTTCCACCATCTCACCCCTCTTCCCTCTGCCTTTCCCTTCCCTCTCTCCCCTCCTCCTTCTCACCCATTCTCCCGTCCCTAGCCTTCCCCATCTCCTCTCCCCTCCCTTCCCTTTCTCCCTCTCCCCTTCCTCCCTCTCCCACCCCTCGAACTGTGGCGTGGCTGTGGCGGACGTGTAATCCAGTGTAAATAACACAGGATTACATTGTTCACGTCAATAATCCCGGGTAAGTGTAGCCGGGTAAACAAGAATGCGGTCGGCAGGCACCCACGCCGGCGTTCTCGAGGACGCGGATGAGGTTGGGTGGGGAGTGAAGGGGGAGGGGGTATAGGAGGGGAGGTAGGAGTTGGGGTGGGTGAAGGTATAGGAGAAGGTGGGAGGCGGGTATGGCGACAGGGGTGAGGGGTGTAGGAGGGAATGGCGAGGGGAGTGTAATTATGTGGGGAGACGGGGGAGGGGTTGTGATAAAGGGTGGTGGGGAGGGGAGGTGGAAGGGAGCGGCGGAAAGATGGGGAGCAAATTGTTAATTATTACCGCCAAAGTGATCGTAGGATTGTAGGAGGAAAACCCTCATCGCTGCGGTGGGAAGAGGGGAGAGGAGAGAGGAAGGGAAGGAAGGAGGAATGAAGGGAAGATGGAGTTAAGAAATAGTGAGAAGGGGGATATATATATATTTTTATTTTTTTTTATTTGACTTTCCAAGGGTTCATACCCTCTCCCTCCCCCTCCGTTACTCTCATCTGTGTGACCTTTTCTCGAATGTTCTCATTACAGCAGCGATTTGACGACTCCATTTTTTCCCAACCTAGCTTCAATTTTTTTCTGTCCTCATTTAATTTTTTACTCTATTCACCATTCATTTGAGTTCTGGATGTACAGAAATTTGCGACGCTTTAATGAGACGAAAATATTTTTTATTTATTCATCATTATTGTTTTTTGTCAGTATGTCGGTCAAGGAAGGATGAAAGAGGAGGCAGAGGGAGAGTAGAATAATCGTCCTTCCGTGCACACACATAGAACCGGGAGGAATTGGCAAGATGGGAAGTGAAGGGAGGTGTGAGGAAGGGGGAGGGGGGAGGGGGTGAAGGAGGGGCAGAAGCCGCGAGAGTTGTGTAGAGTTTCTAACAGGAAAAGTTGCAGAAGTGTAGTAGGTATCAAGATATAGGAACGATCAGATCATTGGGACTGCAGAAACTTTACGGCTTAAGCTTTCAGGAGTTCCCGACCAGACCGGCTTGGACCTTTCGAGATGGAGGGGAAGTTTGGCAGCCTCGAAGACTTCCGTTTTAGGAGGGAGGGGGGACGAAAGGAGCCGGAGTAGAGGGGGAGGGTGATAGGAGGGGGCGGGGTATATCAGCAGGCAACAGCAGGTGTCGAGGGTTCAGAGCGCTTGTTGTAAGTGCACTCCAGTCTGTCTTCCCGTAATGGATCCCTGCTCGCTCACGGTGGCTGGTTGGGAAACAGTGGATGGGAAATGACAGATTGATATTCGCATATATGAAGCCGGGAAAACGCTTAGGTTGTGGTGTGTGTGTGATTTTTAGGAAGAGGAAGACTTTTAGGAAGATAAGCAAGAAAAAAAAACATTGAAGCAGTCGTCATGGCGAGCTGCTGTAAGCGGCAAAGATAAACTAGGTAGCGAAGTAGAAGCAAGTGAACCGTTCACATTGCGTATGTTGCAAGGAAACAAAAGTTACCAAGGAATGCAAGAGTGTTGACAGAGAACGTTTCCCGAGTAA
>NW_028234425.1:18999308-19011808 GCF_977035675.1 Penaeus japonicus | reverse complement strand
TATATATATATATATATATATATATATATATATATATATATATATATATATATATATATATATATATATATATATATATATATATATATATATATATATATATATATATATATATATATATATATATATATATATATATATATATATATATATATATATATATATATATATATATATATATATATATATATATATATATATATATATATATATATATATATATATATATATATATATATATATATATATATATATATATATATATATATATATATATATATATATATATATATATATATATATATATATATATATATATATATATATATATATATATATATATATATATATATATATATATATATATATATATATATATATATATATATATATATATATATATATATATATATATATATATATATATATATATATATATATATATATATATATATATATATATATATATATATATATATATATATATATATATATATATATATATATATATATATATATATATATATATATATATATATATATATATATATATATATATATATATATATATATATATATATATATATATATATATATATATATATATATATATATATATATATATATATATATATATATATATATATATATATATATATATATATATATATATATATATATATATATATATATATATATATATATATATATATATATATATATATATATATATATATATATATATATATATATATATATATATATATATATATATATATATATATATATATATATATATATATATATATATATATATATATATATATATATATATATATATATATATATATATATATATATATATATATATATATATATATATATATATATATATATATATATATATATATATATATATATATATATATATATATATATATATATATATATATATATATATATATATATATATATATATATATATATATATATATATATATATATATATATATATATATATATATATATATATATATATATATATATATATATATATATATATATATATATATATATATATATATATATATATATATATATATATATATATATATATATATATATATATATATATATATATATATATATATATATATATATATATATATATATATATATATATATATATATATATATATATATATATATATATATATATATATATATATATATATATATATATATATATATATATATATATATATATATATATATATATATATATATATATATATATATATATATATATATATATATATATATATATATATATATATATATATATATATATATATATATATATATATATATATATATATATATATATATATATATATATATATATATATATATATATATATATATATATATATATATATATATATATATATATATATATATATATATATATATATATATATATATATATATATATATAAAAGGAGAGAAAGAGATATGAAAAAAGAACGGGCCATGGCGTGCCAAGCAGATCTACCACGGCTATTGTTTTGTCCTGACAGGTCACGTGACTCGCTTGCCAGGTCGTGAAAGACCAGGTCACGACCCCTCCCTCTCCCCTATCCCTCTCAGCTCCCTCTCTCTTTCCACCCTTCCTTTCTCCCCATTCTCTATCACTCTCCCCTTTTCAGACCCATCCCCTCTACTATCCTTTTCCTCCTTTCCTCTACCAATCCCCACCCCTTCCCACTCCCCATCCCTACCCCTTCCCTTCCTCTGCCCTATCCCTTCCTTTTGCCCCTCCACTTCCCCATAACCTCAAGATGTATGAAGAGGCCATATGTCAGCAAGGAGCCATGAAATCGCCGTCCTTCCTTAATTGAGACGCGTTACGTAGTCCTTCTTCGCTGCTAGGGCTTCCTGTGCTCGACGTCGAGAGAGGGGGAAGGCAGGGGAGGGGGGAGGAAAAGGGGGAAGGGAAAAAGGAAGGGAGGAAGAAGAGGGAAGGGATGAGAAGGGGCAGGGGATGAGCAAATCGAAAGGAGAAAGAGGAGGGAAGGGAAGAAGAGATTAAGAAAGTGGGGAGGGGAGGAAAAAGAGATGTAAAAGGGAGGGATAAGAAAAGGATGAAAGAGGGGATTAGGAGAGAAGGAGAAATGGGTGAAAGGAGACAAGAGGGATATGAAACGAAACTTATTTAGACGGGCGTAAGTAGGTTCAGAGAGTAGAGAGTCTCGGACACAAAATCAGCCCCCTTCCTCATACAGTTTCTCTTCACACCGTTTGTTAATTCTTCCCCACTTTTCCTTTATTTTTTAGACTTTTGTGTTGTCTTGTTGTGCTTGCTTTATTCCCGCTTCATTCTCCCCGTGGGCGTGTTTATGGGAGAGCAGTGGCGAGCGTAAAAGATAAATGATCCAGCGATACCAAGCAAAACCCGTAGATGTAACGACGTGGCGATGTGGCGTAGATGCTGTAAGGATTTAAGGGGAATCCTAGAGGTGGTCGTGGATGGGGCATTTAAGCGAGAGGAAGGGAGAAAGGGGAAGGATGAGAAGGGGAAGAGGGAAAGAGAATTTCAGGAGAATATGAGATCAGGGAAAATCAATTGCATCCCCTTTACTCTCCACCCCCATTCCCTTTCATCCCTTTACTCTCCTCTTGCCCTTCTCCAATTCTTCCCATTCCCTTCCTTTCTCCTCTTTTATACTTCCCTTCCTACTCGCCTCTCCTTTCCTCTCCTCTTCCGCTCCTTCCTTTTTCACTCCTCTCCTCCCCCTATCCCCCTTTTCTTCTTTACACTCCTCCCCTCTTCCCCCCTTCCCCCCTCCCTCTTCCTCCCTACCCCAAACCTCTCACCTCCATCGCTGGAGTTATACGAACAATTAGCATATATAACTCTAAAGCTGTAAAAATTTCCCTGAGATCTTTGTGATATTTTTTTGCTCTTTTTTTAAGAGGTCGATGAGCGATTTTTCTCAGGTACGAAATATTCATTATCATGTTATGAATACATTATGTAATCGTATCCCCGTCTGGCGGTTGGTGTAATGAAAGAGAAGTGAGGGGAATAGAGGGAGAGGGAAAGGGAGGAGGGATAGGAAGGTCTTAGCAATCCCGCCATCCTTTTCTTCTCTCCTTTCCGACGGTCATTCCTCTCCCACCCTCTCATCCTTCCCATCTGTCCCTCCTCCTTTCCCTTCCCTCCCCTCCCTCCTTTCCCTCCTTTCTCTTATCTCTTTCCTTCCCTCCCTCCCTCCCTCATCTCTCCTCCACCCCCACCTCCCATATAAAGGCATCATTAGATATCCTAACCATCAAAAGGAACGCTTTGTACACTAGACACGTACAGTTCCACACCTTCATTCAGCTGTCAAACCGTCCCCCATCCCTACCCACCCTTCCTTTCGCCTCTCACCGCCGCCACGCCCATGCTTTCGGCACGCCCATCGCGCTGACGTGCCTGTATTATTTCGCCGTCATTATCATCACTTTTCCGTCTTGTGTAATTCTTCCTACTTTGCTTACCCTTCATTCGGACATGCAAATGGGGAGGAATATAAAGCACGGAAGGGGAAGAGCGCAGTGGGCGAAAAAATAACATGGAATGATGAAATTGGGGAGGGGGAAGGGGTGAACGAGAGAGTAAGAGTGTGACTGTGAGTGTGAGGAAAAGAGAGAGAAAGTGAAAGTGAGTGAGAGTGAGAGTGAGAGTGAAAGTGAAAGTGAAAGAGAGAGAGATAGAAATAGAGATAGAGGTATATATAGAAAGAATAAAGGGGTCATGGAAGGAAAGAGAGACAAACAGAGAGCAAGAACCGCTATGTAAAAGTAACAGGAATCCTTAACTTAGCGACCCATTGACGTCATAACATAGAGTACTGACGTCATATTTTTATCGCAGAGTGAAGCGAAGCTTCATATGAAGTAGAGAAGAGCGAGCAAGTATGCGTGTGTGCATGCGTGCGTGCGTTAGACTCTGATTGCCGAGCGAGGTCCAGATACGTCAATAAAGCGAAATACTTAGATATGTCTGCGAACGTTCGGCTGTAACGGTGATTTTCGTTCTCCAAACGTCGGCGTAACGTTCTTCTCAACTTCCTGCCATTTTACGTAGTGCTTATAGAGTCTGTGCTTTCATCTTATCACAGTACTATCGTGGATGGCAGTCGACATTTATTAACATATAATGACATGCATACAAATAGGCAGTCGAGGACAAAGTATACATAATACAATCACATGGCATACTGTACGGGCATATAAAAATGACAGATTCGCAGATAAACAAACACAGATAACCACAACTTACACACGCATACATATTCACACGCACACTGGAGCGATTCACAAGGCAAAAGTAGCTTGTTTCTAAGGTCACGTGATGTATGGGACCCAGGGAAGTGGAAATGTAGCAGATATGTAAAGAAAGAAACAGAGAAAAACATCAATAAAAGAGAATAGAAAGAAAGAAGGAAAAAGAGGAGAGGAATATCGAATATGATGGTCTACTATTTGGCCCCGATCAGCTGAGATCTCAAGGGTGTTATTGATTCACATTCGGTCTGTATACCGTGAACACATACACACACACAGACAGACAGACACCTATACCACCCCTGCCCCCTCCCTCTTCTTCCCCCTCTCCCTTTCACGGGAGGGATGATATGGTGCGGGTTACCGAATTATTTGTTTGTTTGTGACCTAGATATCACAGTATTGCTAATCGCTGCACTTTCTTAGCGTTTTGTGCTGCACGAACGCGAAACTTGTCCGCTGCGAGGATGTCAGGCAGCGCGACGCGTAGCTTAGGATAGTTGTCTCCTTAAGATCATTTAATCGTCCGTCATCCTCGAGTCATTCCGCGACGAGGTGGAAGTAGAGCAAGGTATTCCCGAGCCTAAGCGCGAGGAGGATAGAGTCGATTCTTCGTTGACGCGCGCGAGGTGGTAAGAGCCCCGCTCTCCTCCCGCCTGACAATATGGTGGAAATCATTTTATTATTGGAAAGTCGTAATCAGATTATCTAAACAGCCGTTTTTCCCTGAATTGAAAGCGCATAAATTTCGCTGTGTGTTGGGAGAGAGGCCGGGGGAATGGGGAGGGGATGGAGGGGTGTCTCCACCCACTCTATTATCACGGAGATATAAGAGGTGTGTGATCCCCGGGTGCCGTAAGGGCCATAATGCCTTCGGGTGAGCGCCTGATTACGTTCTTAATACCGGCCCGTGGCGCGTCATTGACTCCCGGGGTTCAGGCAGACGTAAATCACACCCGTAGTGCCGAAATAGTGCGCTTCTTCCCGCGACTCCCGGCGAGTTTAGGAGTCGTTACGAGTTAAGAATACGGAATTTCTTCCCTCGTTATATGCAGATTACTCGGCCCCTCTCCCGGTGCCTTGTCCTTCGGCGCGGAGAGATCCGGGAGGGGGCGTCGGGGGGAGGAAGGGAGAGAGAAAAGAGGGCGCTTTAGATATCCTAGAGTCCGGGGGAGGGTTGAGCATGGGAATAGGGGGGGGGGGAGTTACCTTGCTAATGTCGAGGTGCAAATGGTGGGATTGAACGAGGGAGCAGAGGAGGTGAAGGGGGGGGGGGGTGAATGGGAGATACCTAGGGAGCAGTTATGGAGTGGTTGGATAGAGTTATAGTTCACCGTATTTTTTCTTTATTTGTTGTTTTTGTGGGAAGGGAAATAATAACATCAACATTAGTAAATAAAACAACGAAGGTGGAACAGAAATAAAGAATGAAAACGATATTTGAAAAAACAAAAACAAAAAAAAAACAAGAAGAAAACCGAGAGAGGCAGAAGGCAAAGCCGCAACAGCAGGGCGACCCCGTACCACGCCCGCAAGAGCAACATGAGGAGGAAGAAAGAGTGGAAGGAAGAGAGTCCGGATCGCGGCAGGGGTCGAGAGTAATCCCCCGCTCCGCCAGTAATCCTTGACGTATGTCCTGTAGGACGAGGGCGAAGGCTGTCACGGATTCCAGAGACTCGAGGAAGCCCGGAGGAAGAGCCGAAGGGGGGCCGAGGGGTAGATGGGCGCGTCCCAGCACCCATTTTGCTAAGCGATCCCGGATCAGAAAAGAGAAGGAGGGGAGGAAGGATGGAAGGTCAGGGAGAGGGCACAGCCGCCAAGGACTTCCTTTTCTCTTTCCCCCCCCCTCCTCTCCCTCCTTGCCGCCTCCTCCCCTGTGTGAGGGTCAGAGGGCCGTAAAGAGGCTTAATCACGGTGGCTGATAGCATGGAAGGACTCATAAAGCAGGATGAGTATGGAGGACTCTCGCAGGACTTTGTGAAGGAATTACAGCGAGGTTTCGAGCGGGGAAGTAGAGAGAGAGAGAGAGAGAGAGAGAGAGAGAGAGAGAGAGAGAGAGAGAGAGAGAGAGAGAGAGAGAGAGAGAGAAAACAAGAGGGACGACTAAGAGGACGAGAACAAGAGGGATTGAGCGAGAGGAAAAGAACGTTAGGATCAGGAATAGGAGCGAAGGGGTGGGGGGATGGGGGGGTACGAAAAGACGTACGACAGGCAGGGGTGCAGGGTCGTAGGTAGGGAGGCCAGAGGGTCGTAGAACAGGTGGGAGGGTCGTAAAAGTTGCTCCAAGACGCCCTCGATCGGGGAGCGGGGAGGCGGACGGGTAGGGGGGGGGTTATGGTGGTGACACCTGGTGTGGCACTAAGGAAGGAGTGCCGGTGTGACGAATGGGAGAAGACGGGCGAATGTGAGGGAAAGGCAAGGAACGGAGAGAGGCAGGGAAGGAAGGAGAGAAAGTAAAAGGGGGAACTGGAGGATGATAGGGAGATCTTTACCATTCAAGATGAAAATGGTAATAATGATGATAGTGATGATAAGAGTTAATAATTGTAATGATGATGGTGATATTATTGGTGATAATAATGATAATGAATATGACGATGATAGTAATAAGAATAATGATAATAATGATGATGATAGTGATGATTATATCTCATTGTAATGATGGTAACAACAATTATAATGATAGTAATGATAAAGAGGAAGATAATGATGATATTGGTGTTCATAAAGATGAAAATGGCAATAATGATAATAATAGTAGTAATCATAATGATAGTGATAATGATGATAACAATAATAATGATAATGGTAATAAGAGGGATAATAATATTTGTAATGATGATTACAGCAACATTGATGATAATAGTAATGATGAAAATGATTATGATAAATGCTTATTATCATTATTAGTATTGCTGTTGAAATGAAATATAATATAACATTATAACATTATTATTAGTAAAAAGTACCATCCCAATCTTGCATCCTTCCGTTTCTTCCCCCTCCAATCCCCTTGACCTCTTTCGCCTCCCATTCCTCAAGCCCTTCCTCAGCCCGCTCTGCCCTGCCCCTCCCCTCCAAGCTACCTCCTCCACTCTCGCTAAATGTTCGAATGGGGCGGTAAATTCCCCCTCATATCAGCTTATCGGGTATATAGGGGGTGGAGAGAAAGAATGCCAGGAAAGAGGAGACAATCTTTCCCAATTGCCGGGAGCGAACAACCCATTCCGAAATATATTTAGACATCTTAGCCGAGATTCTTGCTCTTGGGAAGGTCCAAGGGAGGGCAAACTGGGATGGAAAGGAGAGACTGGGGGTGAAAAGACTGGGGATGGAGTGTTGCGAGGGGAGACAGGGAGCTGGGAGGAGAGACTGGGGGTGAAAAGACTGGGGGTGGTGTGTGGCGAAGAGAGACAGGGAGCTGAGAGGAGAGGCTTGGATCAGGAGGGATAGATTGAGATAGGAAGGTTAAACTGGGATGGTTGAGAAGAGAATGCAAAAGAGAAAAGAAACTGGGTGAGGAGGAAAGACTGGATAGGAAGAAGGGATTGAGGTGGGGAGAATAGAATAGGGTGTTTGGGAGAAGAGGAGATTCTGGTGCGAATTGAGAGAGTTAGATAACTTTTGGTTAAATTGCATTGATAAATTATTAATGGAATTCTTGTATGGTGGGTAATTTGGATTTTTTTTTTGTGAGTTTTAAAAAATGTGTGTGGAGGTAAATGACAACTATGTATACTGCATGTATGCCTGTTTGCTTGCGTTCGACGATGTATGGTTGGCCTGATAATTGAGCATATAATTGAAGGATTAAGGAACTTTTGAACTGAATTTATGACTAAGTGATTGAGGAACTTTTTTGCATACTTTATGGTTGACTGACTGTGATGAGTATGAACCAAAAGGTAAAAGAAACTCAAACGAATGGAAAGAAATTAAATCGGAGGTTCCGGCTTGAGTTTGACCACGCGATCTCGAGGGGAGGAAAGGGGTAGAAGGGTGTGGGGTTTAGGGTTGAGGGGAGAAGGTAACGAAAGGAGTGTGATGGGAGAGGGTAGTAGAGGGAAGAGGTAGAGTTCAAGAGGGAGGGTGAGGGTGAAGGGAGTAAAGGGTTAGGATTGGGTTGAAAGAGAAGGAGTGGGGGGAGGGGAGTGAGAAGCGGAGGGGGAGAGTAAGGAGAGAGGAGTAAAAGGGGATGTAGGTGGGAATAAGAAGCGGAGGGGGAGAGTAAGGAGGGGGGGAGTAAAAGGGGAAGTAGGGGATGGAGAGAAGGGGTGAGGAAGAGAAGAAGTGAAAGGGGGACTGATAAGGGGGAAAGGAGGGGATGGAGGGTGAGGGTGTATGGGAGGATCATAGTTTGTTCCCTGAAGCAGTTCAAAATTTCTGGCAAGGATGTTCGCACGGTTAAACTTTCCAGTGGGCGGTTGTGACCACTGAGCCGCGGCTAACGAGGGAGAGGGAAGGAAGGAAGGAAGGAAGAAGGGAAGGTGAGAAAGAATGCAAGGAATAAGAGAAAAGGGGTGAGGGAGAGAGAGAGAGAGAGAGATAAAGAGAGAGAGAGAGAGAGAGAGAGAGAGAGAGAGAGAGAGAGAGAGAGAGAGAGAATAATAATAGTGATAATACAAGGGCACAGGAAAGAGAATGAAAGGCAGCGAGAGATGTGAGGAAAAAGAGGAGTAATAATGAAGATGGCGGAAGACAAGAAAGGGGTAATGAGAATGTGCAGCTGGTGAATGTTATTACTGAGACCGAGACTGCACGAGTTGTGATCTGGTAAGTTCTTGTCAGACTCGAGATGGTAAAGCCGTGAGAGAAAGAGGGCGATCTCTCTCTTCCCGTGCTCTCTTTTTTCTTTGGCTTTGTGTATCCTCTTCTCATTCTTTCTTCTTCTCTTCCTCCTCCTCTTCCTTCTTCTTCTTCTTCTTCTTTTAGTTTTTCTTTCTCCTCCTCCTTCCCCTCCTCCTTTTCTCTATCTATCTGTCTATCTTTCTTTCTTTCTTTCTTTCTCTATTCTTTTTTTTCTCATGTTTTCCTCTCTCTCTCCCTCCCCCCTTCTCTCCATGTGTCTGTTTCTCTTTACTCTTTCTTTCTGTCACTTCTTCTTTTTCATCATACCCACGTGTGTTTCTAAGGATAGGAGCGAAGAGAGAATGAACCGGAAAATAAAAGCAAAGCTTAATTCTTACTTGAAGTAAGCACCATCTTGCCATGTAAATTGTGTCCCTCACACATTAAGGCGAGAGAGAGGGAGAAAGGGATGGAAGGGGGGGGGGAGAAGGCAAAGGAAGAGAAATAGGTGGAGGAAGAGGACGAGGAAGATGAGGAGGAGGAGGAATAATAATAATAAAAAGACTAAGAAAAAAAATAATAATAATAAGAAGAAGAAAAAAGGAGTATGAGAGGAAGAGGCAAACGAAGGAATAATGAGGACCGGAGACTATTAAAGAAAAAGAATCGCAGCTAAAGTCTTTGAGAAAGGGAAGTAGACGGTTAGGGAGATGTTAAAAGCAGGACACTGGAACATAAGGCAAGTGACAGACACAGACGAAAGTAGGGCAGATAGAGGAAAGAAGCAGGCAAAATAAGTAGATAATCGACAGGGAAAGCAGACAAACCAAGAGGCTGACTCAGACTTGAGGAAGCAAAGGAAGAGGCAAACAAATAGGTTAATCGAGTAGGCAAGTAAGGGAAGACAAACAGACAAAGAATTAGGAAAACAAACAGGACGAAAAAACTAGCATTCAAATAGTCAAAGGCAATGAAACACAGCCAGATAAAGAACCAAGCAAGCAAAGAGGAGGTCGTCTAGGCAAGAAAACAAACAAGCCAGTGAGTAAGCAAACAAGATGAGCTAGCTGAAGGGTCCATTGGCTGAGGGGAAATAGAGAATGGCGAGCTTCCCCTCTTGTGACAAAGCTTCCCCTCGCGCTGGCCGGTCGTCGCAAGGCGTGGACGACGGAAGATGACCGCCTCTGACACTGCTCTCGACAACGCTAACAAACAAACAAATAAAATAACATTAGTGGAGAACATTTGCTTCGATGTGAGGGAATGTTGCTTGCGGAAGTGATAAAGGATATGCGTATGAAAAAAAAATCAGTGAATGAGTGGATGATAGACTGAGTGAGTGAGTCAATGCTTGAGTGAATGTGCGAATGAGGGACTGAGAGAAGGAGGAAGGTAGTAGCGATGGAGGATGGATGGGAGAGAGGGAGGTAGAGAGTGGGGGAGAGAGAGCAGTCTAACTGCATTACCCTATGCGAAGATTGGCACATGATATCAGGTACTGTCAAACAGAGAAAAATATTTGAACATTATCTCTTTCACTATTTTAGAACCAGAATGTTGATTGCCATAGGATCTGTGGCCGTCCTCTCTCCCTCCCTCCTTCCCTCCCTCCCTTTCTCCCTCTCCCTAACCCCCCCCATCTCTCTCTCTCTCTCTCTCTCTCTCTCTCTCCCTCTCTCCCTCTCTCTCGTCGATCTACACAATTCTCTCCTCTCTCTCTCTCTCTCTCTCTCTCTCTCTCTCTCTCTCTCTCTCTCATCCCTCTCTCCCTCCTCCCTCTCTTTCCCTCCCTCCCTCACCCTCCCTTCCTCCCCTCCTCCCCCTCTCTTCTCCTCTACCCTCCCCCCCCCTCTCTCTCTCTGCTTCTCTCTCTCTCTCTGTCTCCTCTCGTCTCCTCTCGCTCTCTCTCTCACCTGCTCTTAATCTCGTCTTTCTCTCTTCTTCTCTCACCTCTCTCTCTCTCCCATTCTTCTCCCTAATCTCTCTCTCTCTCTCTCTCTCTCTTCCCCCAATCCTTCTCCCTCTCTCCATCCTCTTCCTCTCCCTCCCTCCTTCGTTATCATCTTCCCTCCTTTTCCTCCCTATTTCGTCTCCTCCCTTTCTCTTCTCCTCCCTTCCTCTATGGCCTTCTTCCCCATATCCCCTTACCAACTCGCTTTAACCTCAATCCTGGCAACAGCGGCACAAAATACCAATCATACAAAATAAGACTTTAAAAGGGGATGGAGGAGGGGGGAGAGAGAATAAAAAGAAGAGAATAGTGAGGAAGAGGAAAAGGACGAGGAAGATGAGGAGGAGGAGGAATAATAATAATAAAAAGACCCTAAGTCAAAAAATAGAAATAATAAAACAGAAAAAAGAAATGAGGAGGAAAAGTAAGAACGAAGGATAAGAGGACCGGAGACTATTAAAGAAAAAGAATCGCAGCTATAGAGATTGAGAAAGGACAGTAGAAACGGTTGGGAGATGTTGTTAACACAAGGGAACTGGGGCAAGTGAACTGACACAGACGAAAGTAGGCAGATAGAGGAAGAGGAAAGGCAATATAAGTAGAGAATCGAATCAGGATAGCAAAGCACTAGAGGCTGACTCAGACTTGTGAAGCAAAGGAAGAGCAAACCAAATAGGTATAGTAGTAGGCAGGTAAGGAAGACAAACAAACAAGAATTAGAAAACAAACAGACGAAAAAAGACAAATTCAAATTGTCAATAGCAATGAAACACAGCCAATAACACCAATAGCAAGCAAGAGGAGCAAGTCTAGCAAGAAGACAAACAGAAACAGTGATAAGAGTGAGCATGACTAGCAAGATGAAATTGGCTGAGTGAAATAGAGAATGCAGAGCAAGAAAGGCGAGCTTCCCCTCTTGTGACAAGCGCGGGCTCCGCCGGCAAGGCGTGACGACGGAAGATGACCTGCCTTCTGACACTGCTCTCGACAAGCTCTAACAAACATACAAATAAAATACCAATAGTGGAGAAGTGGAGAACATGCTTGAGGATAGTTTGCTTGCGAAGTGATAAAATATGCGTATGATGCGTATGAAAAAAAAATCAGTGAATGAGTGGATGATAGACTGAGTGAGTGAGTCAATGCTTGAGTGAATGTGCGAATGAGGGACTGAGAGAAGGGAACTGAGAGAAGGAGGGAGGAGTAATGGAGAAGGGGAGGTAGAAGAGGGAGGTAGAGCAGTGGGGGAGAAGGAGTCCTATAACAAATTGGCCACATGATATCAGGTACTGTCAAACAGAGAAAAATATTTGAACATTATCTCTTTCACTATTTAGAACTTCTCCACTATTTTCATAGACCCTGTGGGCCGTCCCCTCATCTCCCTCCCGCCTTACTCTCCCTCTCCTCCTCCCTCTCCTCCCAC
>NW_028234425.1:18979308-18984308 GCF_977035675.1 Penaeus japonicus | reverse complement strand
GATGGAAGAGCAAGGCAATGTTAGGGGGTGGGAATATGGATGGGAGAGGGGAGGAAAGAATGAGAGAGGGAGAATGAGGGAGGGAGATAGAGAGAGGGAGGAAGTATGTGGAAAGAGGAAAAGTAGATAGGGAGAGATAGGGAGTGAGGGGAAAACACGGGGAGAGAGAGGGAGAGAAAGGGAGAGAGGGAGAGACAGAGGGAGGGAGAGACAGAGGGAGGGAGAGACAGAAGGAGGGAGAGACAGAGAGGGAGAGAGAGAGGGAGAGAGAGAGAGAGAGAGAGAGAGAGAGAGAGAGAGAGAGAGAGAGAGAGAGAGAGAGAGAGAGAGAGAGAGAGAGGCAGTCCGACAGAAACACCTAACATGCCGACCCCGAAAGAAGCGTAGCAATGAAGACGCGAATCCGAGTGTCCATCCGTCATCCAAAGACACGCGTCTGCCCGACCCCATTTGATCCAGCGCTTGGTATTTCAGCCAATAGATCCGGGTCACACACCCAAGCGAGCGCCATACGCCCTTGTTGCGGCCCGACTTTCTATATTTAGACCCTTATCAGCTGGTTCACTTGCCGGGGAATGAGGGAGTATTGCAAGCTTAACATCGCATTGCACTGATTAAAGTTTACCCCGAGCGCGCCCCCGAGGTAGCGTGTGACGGAATCGCTGCGTGTCTCGCCTCGTGCCAAAGGGAGAGACAATTTGTGTCAGTAACGCCGGCGATGCGGCCTATGTACGTGAGGTTATGAGGTATTATTAGAGCGCGGCGCCGGGAACCGTGAAAAGGAAAAGGAAAAAGTACGTGTCTGTTTGTCTGTGCGTGTGTCTGGTTTTGGTTGTCTGTGCGTGTGTAAGTATCTGGTTGTCTGTGCGTGTGTCTGGTTTTGGTTGTCTGTGCGTGTGTAAGTATCTGGTTGTCTGTGCGTGTGTCTGTTTTTGGTTGTCTGTGCGTGTGTAAGTATCTGGTTGTTTGTGCGTGTGTATGTATCTGATTGGTATTGTTAGTAATTGAAGGCATTTTGTTTGATCGAAACATAGCATTGACGTACGCCGTATGCCTACTGAAAGAGGAAGCGCCCTATAAGTGTAATTTTTTTTATGATAAGGCAAAAAAAAAAAATAATAATAATAAAAAAAAGAATAATAACGATGGAAGAAAAAAATACTTGAGAAGCACGTGTATGGCACGCCACAAGTTCCAAGTATTGGGGTAACAGTATTTTCTTTCTTTTTTTCTCTTATTGTTATTTATGAAATAGAACGTGCATAAAAAGGGAAGGACAATGTATCGATAATTGTAAATGGAGTCATCATCAGCTCACCATGCAGCCGCGCAGAGGCTATATAATGAATGAACAATATTGTGGACAGGCTGTAAATGTTGATCCGCGGCAGCGATGCATTTTTTCAAGGGGGTTTGGGGTAAAGGATAGGGAGTGAGGAGAGGGTTGAGGATAGAAAAGGGGAAAGGGAAGATGAAAGGCGGTAGACGGAAGACGGTAGAGCAAGAAGTCCGATTTAGGAAGAAGAGAAAAGCAACAAGTAAGAATAATGACAGAGAAAGCGATGAATAGAGTTATAAGCGATGGATAATTGAAGATATAGAGGATTTTTTTATGAAAAAGATACGAAACAAACACACAAGGCGTGAGATAAGTATGGGCGTGGGCGCGTTTCCTCCACCTCTGTCATTATGCCGCCTGTGGATCCCTTTTGCCATCATCTTCATGTCAATCATTTCTTTGAAGGTGGATGCAATGCCAAAGTCTAATTATGTTTGCGTTAAACCTTTTCTTTTCCGTGTTTTCTATTCCGTCTAATTTTCCCGACTTATTTTTGTCCCATTTTCGGAAATCTTTATACTTTTAATGCGCATGTTTGATGTATATTGTTTTAATTTCTTTTATTTTTAGGGGTTTCATTTTCTTTCAACTTTGATCCTCAAAAATAGTCGTTGTATCGCATGTCGAACCGCGAATTGTTTGTAGCAGGATTCAAAGATATCGTATGTATAAAACATTTATTTATGATTTCCTTTTTCCGAGCATTTTCGTTAAACCGGAACGCCATCTCTTGGCGGAATATATAGATTTAGTCAGAGAGTGGAATGCGGTGGTGATAGTTTACAGTGGTTATTGTTTTCTGCTGTATTCTTTTTGATTTACTCTTTATCTACATTTTGTGCTGGTATTTTTGCCTTCCGGTTTGTTTTTTCATTCTCACCTTCGTCACTTTTTCTGATTGCTTTTAGTTTTTCATTTATGGTTGTGTACGTGTGTGTTTATTGCGCATGTATGTGCATATATGCTTACATGCATACACAGACACGCACATTGACACTCATACACATACGCACCTGCAGGCTTACACGTTATAGCCTCGGCCTATGCCTTATCGTTTTATTTCTTTATGTATCTGTCGTTAAATGCATGTGCATCTCCTACGTCTTTTTACGTATTATCTGTCTAGACCTACTATTAACAGATAAACAAATGGAGCGCAGCCATAGGCATATTGGCGATACACAACCCGGTTTTATGTTCGTGGGCAAACTATAAACGTTTTTATTTAGCAGTTTACGCTATTCGCTAGTCCTGTCAATCCGCGGGAATTGTTTTAGGGAAACGAAAGAGAAAAAAAGAGAAAGAAAATCGAGATTGTTTTCATTCCGGAAGGGAGAAAAAAGTATCTGGAGCATTAACGTCACTTTAATGGTTACCCCGACGGAGGGAAAAATGGCCTGACATGAGAGATATAAAGAAAGATGCTGGGATGAAGACTTCTTTCATGCCAGCTCGGCCGAGTTTGATTTGCGCTTGATAGCTTCCGTGATGCGAAGGTATATGCGATCGCCTTTTTTTACGAGATATTAAGAAATAGAATGGTATTTTTATTAATATATATTTTTCTTCTTCTTTGCATGAGAGAGAAATCAAATTTTATCACGTTAGTAAAAAAGAGAGAGAAAAACGTAGTCTAGTGAAAATATCAGATAATTATCATATCAGCCGATGGTTCATTGGCAGGATTAACCCATCCATTGTTGGCTAATTACAAGTTAAATAACTGTCGTGTAGCCGATTGATTAGTTATTGACTGTTAAACTATCCAGAGGAAGGGGCTAGCTGGGAATCGAGCTAGCTTAGCGACTTTCCTTTTTTGAAGCTTAACTAGTGACTGCTTGGTTTAAGTCGTTCCATTTTGAAAAATAACAGCCATTATGATGTAAAAGAGTGACCGCAATCAAAATAGAGTAAATTGTATCGAATATTTGATTACTCAATTTTTATGGCACGGATATGGTATCAGTGTTTTTTCATAATTATTATTTTTTTCTTCTCTTTGTACTTGAAAAAAGTGAAATATGCATGCATAGACAACTAAAGTTAATGTTCACTGATTTGTTTCCCAATTTATCATTATCATCATAAGGAATATTATCCTTATTATTTTCGTTTTTTTTTCATTATTATCAATAATACCATTAGTATCATTACGTATATATATATATATATATATATATATATATATATATGTGTATATATGTATATATGTATATACATATATATATACATATATATATATATATATATATATATATATAATTTAATATATATATAAATATATATATATATACACACACACACACCAACACACACACACACACACACACACACACACACACACACACACACACACACACACACACACACATACACATACATATATATATATATATGAATGATTCACCTATACCTTTTTTTACTCATTTTAAGAGAAGGCTTCATGCCTTCCTTTCTGCGGGTACGTCAGGAGTGCGTCGAGAGTAAGGAGGAAGGCTTAGAGGTCTGTTAACCTCTCAGCGCGCGTAGGAATGGGAGGGAGTGCTAAGGGTATTGGGGAAAATACGTAAGGCCTTTATAAATTCGGATTGGAAATAGGGTAATGAGAGCCTGTTTTTGAAAGGGAAGAGAACGTAAGTACGGATAAGAGGGCGCGTGCTGGGGGAGGAAAGGGACGAAAGAAGGGGAAAGATAGAGGGAATGAGAACCAGGTGGGAAGGGAGAGGAAAGAAGGAAAGGGAAAAGCAGAGAAGGGAGAAGAAAAGGGAAAGAGATAGGGAGCAGAGGAAAAAGGAAGAGAAAAGGAAAGAAAGGATAAGGAAAGGGTAATAGAAAGGGAAAGAGGAGAAAGAAAGAAAAATGGAAAGGGAGAGCTAGGAGAAGGAAGGGTAAGGGTAAACGGTAAGGTAAAGGGCGAAAGAGGAGAAGGGAAGTTAAAAGTAGTGAGAGACAGAAAGAGAATGATGGGAAAGAAAGCAAAGGAAAGGGAAAAGGAACGCTAGGAACAGAGAATAGGAAAGATAAAAGGTGAAGGAAGTAAGCGTGAAAAGAGACAGACAAAAATATTAATAGAAAATAGAAAGGAGAAAATGAATACAAAAAAGTAGGACGGGATTGAGAAGTAAATACCAGTGAGGATAAAGAAGCAGAGAGAAAAGGAAATAAAGAAAAGAAAGGGAATCCGGCTTAATAGACAGCACGAAAGTTGTTCTTGGAATGAAGGGGAAATGCGAGGCTGGAGGGTTAGGAAGCAGGAGAAATAGAGAGAGGAAGTGAGCGTCAAATCCCAGACCAGAAGTGTGAGGAAGGACAAGCAGAGAGGGAGGGAGGGAGGGAGAGAGAGAGGGAGGGAGGGAGGGAGGGAGGGAGGGAGGGAGGGAGGGAGAGAGAGAGGGAGGGAGGGAGGGAGGGAGGGAGGGAGGGAGGGAAAGAAAGAGAAGTAGAAGTAGAAATAGGAAAGAAGAGGGACAGAGAAGACTTACAGGTAAAGGGAAAGCAGAGAGAATGAGGGAGGGAATAGAAGGAAGAGTAGGAGACAATAGATAGATCCCTTACTCTGAAAACAAAAACAGTTAAGGTAAACAATAAGCAAATATTGAAATTAAACGAAGCAAAATGAAGGGGGAAAGCTGTATAGAAAAAGGAAAAGAAAATGAAAATG
>NW_028234425.1:18969308-18974308 GCF_977035675.1 Penaeus japonicus | reverse complement strand
TGTTATTTTCTCTCACCCTTTCTTCAAGTTCTTTATTTCTCTATGTACCTGTCTTCATCTTTCCATCGCTTTTTCCCTTGTATGTTTGTATTTATTTATCCTTCTACCTGCTCTATAAAATGATTATTTTTTAATCATACACTACGCTTTCCTCAGATATCTTCTTCCCTTGTTATCTTCGTCCGAATAGTTCCTACTCTCTTCCTTCCTTCCTCTGGTCCTTTCCTTCACTTCGTTTGTTCCTCACCGGTACCCAAAATGATTTTTTTTTTCGAAAACTTGCTCGCGTCACACATCAGGGATGCCATATTTTTTTTACCCACGATCAGGTCCTTCTTAACTCTCGCTTTTATGTACTTGTGATCAAGTTTTTATCACTTTTTATCATAGACTTTACGTTTTCATTCGAGTTTTATTTATACGCTCCGTTCGCTTGACTAAGCTCCCATGCCATGCTCCCGCCGCTTGATTTGAACTGCCTCTCTACCTAGCTTAGTGACACTTTAATATCATACCCGCCCATTTGATTTAGCTTCCTTGTCATGCTCCACGTGCTTCATTAAGCTTTCATCTCATGCTCTACCAGCAAGGCAGCAGAGTTGGGGATTGAACATTTTTCACTGTTGGCGGGTAGGTGGGCGGATGGTTGGGTGGGGGGATAGTTACCCTGGGAGAGGGATCGGGATAGATACTCTGGGAGAGGGAGAGGGCGGGATGGGTACCCTAGGAGAGGGATGGAGTGGGAGGCGGATGAGTGACACACACTTGATTAGTCCTTAGGGAGAAGCAACGTGACTTTTTTCTTCGCTATTAGTCTCGTTATGTTTTGTGCGCGTATGTGCTTTAGTTCTGTTTATTAAAAGTGATTACTTGGATATGTCCTTATGAATGCTTCTCTCAGTCTATCTCAGTAAGTTGTCTAAATGAGTGTCTATATCGAGTAAGTGAATGACGGGTCGTCGACCGTAGACTTTTGTCGTTTGTCAGCAGATGGATAAGATTGATCTAACATATAATTATGATATTGAAGACAATCGTTGGTGTTTTTGTTATTCTTGTTATTGTTGTTTTCACTTTTACTATTGTCATTATTATTGATATTATTATTATTATTATTTTCATCAATATTATTATTGTTACTGTTATTATTCTTGTTATTATTATTATTATCATTATCATTTTCATTATCATTATCATTACTCTTGTTACTGTTAATATTATTATTGTTCTTGTTATTACTATTATCAGTATTAATGTCTTTGTTATTTTTATTGTTATCATCATCATCATCATCAATATCATCACCATCATCACCATCATCATCACCAGTATATTGTCATTGTCATTATCACCATCATTAGTAGCAGCAGTAGTAATACTAGGATTGATATTGTCGTTATCATTAAAAGTTTTGTTGTTATTAGTATTGTTATTATTGTTGTTCATGTTGCTACTGTCCTTATTTTTTATTGTTATCACCATTTTTAATTATATTTATATTAATTATTACATTTATCATGATCATCATTTTTATTATCATTATGATGTTATTATTAGTAGTTGTCGTAGTTGTTTTTGTTGTTGTTGTAGTTGATGTAATAAGATTGTTATTGTTATTATTAATAGTAGTACTATTGTTATAATTGATATTGCAATTGTTCTTACTATTGTCATTGTTGTTATTGTTATCGACATCATCATCAACATCATTATCAATACTGATATTAACCATAACAATTTTTGCTAATGATATCATCACCACTGTCATCATCATCATTACCGTTAAGTAAGGTTCCTTGACCGAGCCCCCGAAGCATAAAGAGAAAACTCCAGAACTAGGTTAAGTAGGAGACGTGAGTTATTGTCTGTGACGTCATCCCATGGACGTGTAATGAGAATGTGAGCGTTTAGAAGCAGCTTATAATGTTTTGTTCTATCTTTCTCTTGTTATAGTGTTATATATTTTTGTGATTGTTGTTTTATATTGGTATTCTGATGAAGTCAGTATTGGTATTGCTTATCGATTAAGTGAATAGCAGGTTGTCGATCATAGAGTTTTGCCACTGGCCATTAAAAGGATGAAATTGGTTTAACATATAATTATGATGAAGATCAGAGTTGGTGGTGTTGTTTTTCTTGGTATTGCTTGTTATTATTCGAATTATTCTATGCATATTTTTCTGTTATTGTGAATCGTCGATGTCATTTTGTACTGAGTTTCTATGTTTTCGTTCCTGTCCCTGTTATTGCCACTTTAATAATAATTTTTCATTATTATTATAGTCAACTGGATTTAACATTAACATCGCAGCAGCGATAAGAGAAGTACGTTTATTAGGGAAGTGTTTAAGAGTATCATGCAGAACTGGAATATACTGTCGGATTCAGGAAATTGATATATGAATATAGCTAGAGTTAAGGGTGGTTGTGATGGCGAAACAACAAGCGAAATGGTCTCTATTACCAAGCGTACCCTGTCTGACTCCTGTGACCTGACTGTACCCTTGGGGGAGATTAAGAGACACAGATTTGCATACTCTCTCTCTCTCTCTCTCTCTCTCTCTCTCTCTCTCTCTCTCTCTCTCTCTCTCTCTCTCTCTCTCTCTCTCTCTCTCTCTCTCTTCTTCTCTCTCTCTCTCTCTCTCTCTCTCTCTCTCTCTCTCTCTCTCTCTCTCTCTCTCTCTCTCTCTCTCTCTCTCTCTCTCTCTCTCTCTCTCTCTCTCTCTCTCTCTCTCTCTTCCTATCTATATCTTTACGATTTTTTATAGTCCTTTTATCTTGGTAAAGATATGTTATTTCTAGAAACAGTATGTTTCCTGACCTATTACATATCCCCGTCTTTCTTTCACGAAACCCTCCCCCCATTACTCCCTCTATCTCATGATTTATATTCCTCTCCCGCTCCCATTATCGAAAAGATAGAACTGCTTTACATCAGACCGTATCAAACCAAGGAACTGTTCCTGTCTCTCCCACACTGCCTTGTTGCCAGGGAATTAAGGGCACCGGCGAGCGGCAGTGATTGTTAGCGGATATCACAGATGAGTGAGGTAAAATGAAAGGAGCAGGTATGTGCATTTGTGATTGTGTGTTTTTTTTTTTGTTGTTTTATACCTTTTCATTCAGTAATTCTATTTTATTTCTGTACGTAGGATATAAGGGTTATTATAAGTCCGATACCATATACGATTTCCTCCATCAATGCCGGCACTTGATGTCTTCGGCTTATCACGTCAAGCTGTTATCCCGCCCACATTCTTTGCATTTTGATTGAGATTCTGATATCCGACGCAGGCCCATTCCAACGTCATCTAAACCCTTCAATCATGGCGAGAGAACGTGAGGAGGGTGGGGGAGGGGGACGAGAGGGGGGAAAGGAGGAGGAGGAGGGGATAAGGTACGGGAGGAGGGAGGCAGAGGAGGGGATGGGGTAGGGGAAGGGGCAGGAAGAAGAGGAGGAAGGTTATTCAATACCGTTCCATATCAAATTAGTCTTGGCGGGACATTTATTGCTGGGAGGTTTGGCCGAATGCGAATTAATTCCCCATCGACTGAGAGCTCTTCCATTTGTTTTATATTTATTTTATTTCCTTTTTTGTTTACTATTTTGAACTCCTCTCCTTCCTCATCAATTTATTCCTCTCGTCTGAAGGGATTCGGGAGTAGCATCGAGAGGACGGAGACCGAGTACGGCTTAATCTGATCTCAATCCCATCAACTAGTCACTGCAAATCTCTAGCTGTAGGAAGACCACAGTGGCGGTTCTAGGGTAGGTTGGGTGGGCGCGGCGGGGGGATGGGGGGAGTCGTTTGCCAGGAAAAGTGCCCTTTCGAAAGAATATATTGTTTATTTGATATCATAATCTTGTGTAAACGGATTTCTTGACGAGTGTTGAAGTATATTGTACATGTACGGCAGGATAATCGACGTTATTTTTTTTAGAAAAGATACTCATATTCAAGCATTATTTTTTATGTATTTCATTCGTTCTGTAAGATTTTATTTCGTTCATTTGATTATATGTTCAGCGATTTTGTCTTTTGTTAATTTTCTCATCCTTTTCTCTCTTCGTTTTGGTTCTACCTCTACCCGCTCATCCTCCTTTTATCTTATCCTTCTCACATCCAGAAGCTTATCATTTCTCTTCTCTCTCATTCTCATCCTGTTCTCTCTCCCATATTCTTGAATCTCATTCCCATCTCCTCGACCCATCTACCTCTTCCATCTCTCCCATTCCGAACCCTCACTCTCTCTTTCTCCATTTCCATTTCTCTTTCTGATTCCCATTTCCCCTGCTAATTCCCATTTTCTCACCCTATCTCCCATTCCCACCACCTTTCTTTTCTCTCTCATGCCACCTCCTGTATCTGTCTCTATCATAACGACCCCTTCTCTCTCTGCCTCTGATTGCCACCCCCTTTCTCTCTGTTTCTCATTGCAACCTCCTTTCTCTCTCTCTCGCTCCCATTCCCATTTCCATTCCCATTCCCATTCCCATTCCCATTCCCGCCATTCCGTGCCACGTAGCGACAGCGCGGGAGAGGCCACGGGGCCCGAGCGACTGGCCGGACGGATTGCTTGTTTATTGTGGGATTTTCAGGAGTATATTTCTGGGCGAGCTGTTCTGTTTGGCTGCGGGCGCTGTATGAATTTTAGATAAGGGAGCGTCGAGTGTGTGTGTATGTTTTATCGTATGCTAAACTGACACGCCTCGTTTGTGGTGAAGGGAGGCATGGTTGTTCTGTGGCTCACTCACTCACTCACTCACTCACTCACTCACTCACTCACTCACTCACTGACATGCTTGCGCACTCGCTAACTTACTGACTGACTTACGGATTAACCGAATGGGAATTGGATTGCATAGTGGGATTTAGTTTGGGTGATTATTATAGATCACACACGCACGCGCGCGCGCGTGTATGTATGATTGTGTGTGTGTGTGTGTGTGTGTGTGTGTGTGTGTGTGTGTGTGTGTGTGTGTGTGTGTGTGTGTGTGT
>NW_028234425.1:18961808-18964308 GCF_977035675.1 Penaeus japonicus | reverse complement strand
GAGGGTAAGATGAGAGGGAAGGAAGTGGTAAGGGGATTAAGCTAGAGGGGTGGATGGAAGGGAGGGTAGGAGGGCTACCGTGTGAGGGGGAGGGATAGAAGGAGGGAGAGAGGGAGCGAGGGACAAATGGACAGACTGACGTGTGAAAAGGCGATAGAAGTAAGAGAGGGAAAGAGGGAGGTGTGAGAAAAGAAACCCAACGCAAGAAAAATGGCTCAGGAATTTTCCCTTGTCGAGGGAGGTGTTTGTACGGCGTGCAGGAGTCTGGGAGTCGAGAATGTGGTTCAATTGTGCAGCGAAGTGGCCGAAGGAGGATTCGTCGAAGAAGGGATTGGCTAAGAAAGCGGACAAAAGGAGAAGGAGAATAAGAAGGAAAAGGGGAATCAGTAGGACTTGGAAGGGGAAATGTTAGTAGGAGAAAAGGGGGGAGGAGAAAGGTAGGAGTGGATACAGGTTAAAGGATACCAGCGAGAGAGAGAGAGAGAGAGAGAGAGAGAGAGAGAGAGAGAGAGAGAGAGAGAGAGAGAGAGAGAGAGAGAGAGAGAGAGAGAGGGGGGGGGGGGGGCAGACAGACACACAGACATTAATAGGGTCAGAGACAAAGACAGGGGCAAAGAGACGGAGAGGCTCATATGTCATAATTTTAGGCCTGGGATAGAGTAAAGCACGCAGAAAAGTGACATAGCTATGAAGGGGGAATGGGAACCGAACCGACAGACGAAGACGGAGAACTTCCTCGAAGTGCGATAGGAACGGCGAGGCAAAATGAACTGTCAGGAAGCATTATGGTACAAAGGGAAGTAAGTTGGTTATGATAGGGCTAAGCCAAGGTAGCTGAGTAGTGTTGAAAGGAAGTCGGTGGATACGCTTGATTGGATGGCCTGGGTAGGAGGAAGAGCGCGTGAAAGGATGCAGGAGACGAGAGTAGGGAGGAACATCAAAACGAAAAAAAAATCGCAAGGAGAGACAGACAGACAGACAGACAGACAGAGAGAGAGAGAGACAGACAGACAGACAGGCAGATAGAAGAAGAAAGAGGCCAGTAAACCAAGAAAAAAAAGTGGTAAAAAGAAACCTGTGACAAAGTACATGGAGTGGATAGATATGAAGAGGAAACCACGAAGGAATCTTCCTCGCTCGCGGAGGGCTAGTAGGTCTAACATTTTGATCCAAATTAAACCTTTTTTTCTGGCGACTTCGGAAGGAGGGAGGTTGAAGAGGAGAGGGGAGGGGAGGAGAGGAAGGAAAAGAATATGGTAGGGAGGGAAGGAGGGAGGGAGCGAGGTAGGAAGAGAAGGTGATATGGAGGGTAGGAAGATAGGAGGGCAGAAGGGACAGAATGTGGAAGGGCGGATAGAAGGAAGGGAGGGAGGGAGGGAAGGGTAAAGAAGAGTTGGTAGGGAAGGTATAGGGAGGTGGGGAAACGATGGCAGGTAGGCAGGGCAGAGGTAGTATTCCATCCCAGGGGTGGGGTAAGAAATGATTATCCTCTGTCCTTTAAGAAACACAGGGAAATGCTGTTATCTCGAGAAGAGGGTTCAAGAAAGGGAGAAAGGAAAGACACGCAGATATCCCAGGTGACAAATGGCGTCTTGGCCCGACGTCCTTGGAACCGCCGGGGTGTAGGAGGGGATGGGAGGGAAGGGGGTGGAGGAGAGGAAGGGAGGGGAAGCTAATTGGGCTGCCGGTCTGTGAAACGTCTGTGAAATAGGGGCGGGATGGAGTGGGGAGAGAAAGGTTTTGCGTAGGAGGTGAGTAGAAGGAATGGGGGAAGGCGAATAGCAAAGAGTAAGGATATGGATGAGATGAAAATAAGTTTAAGGATAAGGAAGAGGATAAGTATAAGGATAAGGATAAGGATAAGGATAAGGATAAGGGTAAAGGTAAAAGTAAAAGTAAGGGTAAATGTATAGGCAAAGGCAAAGGTAAAGATAAGGTTAAAGGTAAGGATAAGGTTAAAGGTAAGGATAAGGTTAAAGGTAAGGATAAGGTTAAAGGTAAGGGTAAGAGAGAAAGAGAGAGAGAGAGAGAGAGAGAGAGAGAGAGAGAGAGAGAGAGAGAGTATGAGAGTGAACGAATGAGAGTGAGAACGAGCAAGAGCGAGAGATCAGCAAGAACTAGGAGCAGAGCCCAAGGAACACAGGCTTTTCCTCAGAAGGCTCCGGGGATGAACTAACTCAAGGAAGTGAAGTAGAGCAACCACTACACAGTGTGAAAATAAAATTTGTTCCCGAATATTCCCATCTCCATGAGAAGGAAAAGGGGAAGGAGAAGGGACGAACCATTACTTGGAGTTTCTGTGTTCACCCTTTCGTAGTCGTAGCAAATAGGGTCGACGAAATAATTATCATATGTTGACATTAGGTCATGAAGTACCTGAAGGGTACAACGCCGGAGGAGAAGAAGAAGGAGAAGAAATGGAGGAACTTTCTCCCTCTTCCTTTTAGCATTCATGATTATGCTAACGCAAAAATACAGACTCCCTTTCTTCCTTTCTTGG
>NW_028234425.1:18931808-18946808 GCF_977035675.1 Penaeus japonicus | reverse complement strand
AAATCAAGATCGAAAGTAAAGAAGGCAGAGAAAAAGAAGGAAAGATCGAGATAAGCATCCCAAGAAAACGCATTCCAGTGAACGCTCGAGCCGCCGCAGAGTTCGGTAAGTGAAATCCAAGCGGCAGCTTCACAAGGGAACGCCAGACGATTGTGAGAGATCTATAGAGGAAGCCAACGATTGACTACCGAGTTATGGATCGCCCTCGCAGACACCCGTAAGGGCGTCGGAATAGTGGCGATCGAAGGGGAATTTGATCCCTAATTGCTAGCTTCCGAAGAAGCCCAGGAGATGGATTCGGAATGAGGAGGCAAAGGAGGTTCATGTTGGGATGTCCTCACAAGTGGATTATCGTTCATTTATCTGCATTTTCCAGTCTTCTCTGTTTTGTTTTGTTTTTTTCTTTCCTCCTTTTGTGCCAGGTTGTAGGTTCATTTTTTTCTCCCTTTTCATTGATATTATCCTATACCAAAATGAGCGATTCACTCTTTTAACAATATTCTTCTTAAATCAGCTTCGCTATCGTATTTTCTATGCTTCCGTCTCTTCCTCCTCCTCCTCATTATCCTCATCGCTAGAGCAGAAAGTCGTAGTTCCGCTTGGTATCGGTACGCCGAACGCAGAAGGAGAATATGCAAATATACGACCACGCAATAGGAAGCCGTTCGGGTCACAATCGGCTTGGAAACAGACAGATTTAGAGAGATCCTTTCAAGCTTTTAACATTCTAGCGCGAACTCCGTGAGGAATATTTGGACCACCTCCTCCGACGCCTCTTTGCTGGAATACAAAGTCGTCGAAGAGGGGGCAGTGAACGGAGAAGAAAGAGAAAAAAATATAAATAAACGGTGGGTGAAGGAGATGCATGTGAATCGCATGCAAAGTTTCCGTTTAGGGGAATATGGACCTTGATAGCCCTCACCTCCCCTCCCGTCCCGTTCTCACTCCAACCACCAGTGCGTGACAGGCAAAAATCCTAATGCCAAAGATAAACATAATCTTGTCTCAGACCTCTCAGATTAGGACCTTTATTCTCGTGTATTGCCATTAAAAGTTTTGGATAAATTTCGCTTCTTAATCTATTTCTCTACAATACATATTTTCTGATTTTTAATGGTCTTATCTCCGGTCTTATCTTTGCGATTAGACAAGGACAATCAAATGTAGACTATGAAACAAAAATTATTGTTTACCCCAAAATGTGTTCCTCTGTATCAATATTTGAACCATAAATGTGATTTATGTTTCTGGCATATACGTTGTGGCGATGTTTATTTCATGGATTTAAAGGCATAGCTCCCCTCACTACACCCCTCCCCCCTCAGCCTCCCTCTCTCCCCAGTTTGTTTCGAGTCTTCCATTGTTGGATGTTTACTCTCTCTTCAGTCTTCCCTTCTTCCCTATCTTCTCGTCGTCAGCCATCATTAAGCAGTAAGCACAATCACGTAATTGATAAGACCGTAAAGATGTTTCGTCCAAATACACATGTTTCCTTTGGGGTCCTCTTTGTAATCAAGTAATGGTGGAGGTACACGAAGGGTTTGTGCCCCAGCCGACCTTCGTCTCAGCTGGAATCGTTGATGTGTAGTTAAGAGACAGGCTGACAGACTGATTGATTGATCGAACAATGACTTAGCGATTTTAGGACACTGACTTATGACTCAGGAGTAGGTAGCGTGAGCTAATGTGACAGCTAGTATATTGGGAGATTCATAGGGGCGTAAACGTAAATGCATGACGGCTTCAATTTTCAATCCATCTCTGTTGCTTACTTCGGAAAGACTCGGTGTGTGTGTGTGTGTGTGTGTGTGTGTGTGTGTGTGTGTGTGTGTGTGTGTGTGTGTGTGTGTGTGTGTGTGTGTGTGTGTGTGTGTGTGTGTGTGTGTGAAGTGGTGTGGTTTGCGTGTGGTGTGCTATGATGTAGTGTGGTTTGTGTGTGTGTTTATGTGTGCGTGCTCAACCTGGAGCCTGCCGGAGTCTCAAACTTTTCCTTGGAGTTATGAAAGAAATCCATCTGGAAATTATCTCCGCCAAGTCATCGCTGAGAGGAATTCCGCCAATTACACCTCACAAAGAAACAATTCTCACCTCCTGGGATTTGATTATGGAAGTTTGGACTCTGTTTAACGCCGCTGTTTCTTGTTTTTCTTCCTCTTTTTCCTGATTTTTTTCAGCTGTTATTCACGGGGCGGTGGACCGGGTCTGGCGGGAGGGCTAGATGGTGCAGCTTCGGAGAAGTTTGTGTGTGTGATTGTGTGTGTGCTTGTGTGTGTGTGTGTATGTATGTATGTATGTATGTGTCTGTGTGTGTGAATATGCGTGCCTGGGTGTCTAGAATTGCCTGCCAGAAACGTACTTAAGTTTTCTCAGGCCGCGAAGTTTAATGTTTATGGTACAATTTATAAAAGATGCAAGCGAATTGGTGCTTCCCAGAATGTAGAAAGTCAAAGTCAAGCAACCCATTTGGAGTCTAATATATGTGTCAGGAATTAAGCACACCGTTTCCACAATTTATTCTTCATTTTAATATATTGAGCTTTTAAGAATTATGATTTGATCCAACGGAATGCAGTTATTTGTCTATTTCTGTTTAGCGTAAATACATAAGAAATAATTTTCGCGTTTTCTCACTTCCTCATTCGTTTTGAAACGTTCATCTTATCCACACATTTTTCTTTAGGATTATTTATTTATTTATTATATTTTCGGATAGTGTATTTATTTATTTTTTCCGTTTTGTTCAAAACACTGGGAATCAGCAGAGAAGGGAGAAGTGAAAAGATGAAAGTGGAGAGGAAAGAAGGGAAAGGACGAAAGAAACGGAATAATAGTAAAGGTGTCTAGACTCATCCCCCTCCCTCTTCCTGAAGTCTTAACCGCCCCCTCTTCTTCCCCCTTGATCCTTTCTCTCTTGCGCCCTCGCCATATTTATTCCCCCCCCCCCCCCGCCCCTTCCTTATCCTTTGCCCTCTTCCTCCTTCCCTCTTTTGCCTCCCCACTCCTTCCTGGCATCTTTGCCTTCTCTCCCTCACCCCTCTTCTCCCTGGGACATCCCTCCTTCCCTCCCTCCCCCCTTCCCCTTCTCCCTGGCATCCTCCCTCCTTCCCTCCTTCTCCCTGGCATCTTCCCTTTGCTCCCCCCCCCTTCTCCCAGGCACCCTCCCCCTTTCCCTCCTTTGCTTCCTTCCGAGGATGTTATACATGTGGCCACAATTTCCCCCAAATCGGCCGAAGAGGAAATTCAGGATTTACGGGCATTCGAGGCCTAGAATCGAGATCGTCTCTCTCGCTCTCTCTTTCATGATCTTTTTTCTCTTTCTCTTCCCCTTTTCTTTTTTTCATCTTGATCTTGATCTTTCATTTCACCTCTTTTCTCTTTTCTGTCATTTCTTCTCTCATCCTATCCTATCCTATCCTATCCCCTCCTCTTCTCTCCTTTCCTTTCCTTTCTTTTCCTCTATTCTCCTCTCCACTCCTCTCTCTCTCTCTCTCTCTCTCTCTCTCTCTCTCTCTCTCTCTCTCTCTCTCTCTCTCTCTCTCTCTCTCTCTCTCTCTCTCTCTCTCTCTCTCTCTCTCTCTCTCTCTATCTATCTATCTATCTATCTCTCTTCTCTCTCTCTCTTTCTCTCTCTCTCTCTCTCCGACTCTTCATTTTATTAATTCGTGTAACTTTACCAGCAATGATGTTATGGCGCTGGATTTGATGGTGAAATACAATGACGTAGGAATGATACCCATGCCATCATTGTTGTTTTATTAAGCTCTCACCATATACTGACTGATTTTTAGATTTTTTAAAAATAAATCAATAGTTATTATTACCATGATTACCATTGTCATAAATGCTTCTGTTGATGTTATAAATAGTACTATTTTATATTCATACTATCTCCTAGATTTTGTTTGTTAACTTGTTTGCACTTGGATTTCCCAAGAATGTGCTGTTGCCAGGGATTTAAAACGACACAATAGCGCTGACTGAGGTGTCGAATTGCCGATGTCCGCGCATTTTATTCGGATGCTTCTGATATCGGCGTTACGGCTGCTAACGTTTTTTGTTCGGTTTTTATTTGCTGGCGACGGGGATCTTTGTCGAAATTTGTTTGGCGTTTGTTTGCAGTTGGGAGGGAGGATGGTTTTGTTTCATTTTGTTTGTTTATTTTTATTTGTCTTTCTTGTTTGCGTGAGGTTAGAGGTATATTTGGCTCTTCATATTTGTCATTTCTCTCTCTCTCTCTCTCTCTCTCTCTCTCTCTCTCTCTCTCTCTCTCTCTTCTCTCTTCTCTCTCTCTCTCTCTCTCTTCTCTCTTCTCTCTCTCTCTCTCTATCTCTCTTCTCTCTCTTCTCTCTTCCTTTCTCTCTCTCTCCTCTCTTCTCTGTCTCATTCTCATTCTCTCTCTCTCTCTCTCTCTCTCTCTCTCTCTCTCTCTCTCTCTCTCTCTCTCTCTCTCTCTCTCTCTCTCTCTCTCTCTCTCTCTCTCTCTCTCTCTCTCTCTCTCTCTCTCTCTCTCTCCCTCTTTCTCTTTTTCTCTCTCTCTCCCTAGATTTCTAGATCGGTAGATAGATAGATAGATAGATAGATAGATAAATAGATAGATAGATATACATGTGCATGCACATTTATATACATAGACACACACACACACTCTCACATGTACGCTTGTCGTGATGATACTGATGTCTCCAAATTTGCGTTATTTTTTTTATCTGCGATAATGACAGTTGCCGTTAATGACTCAAATTATTTTGTACTGGTAGTAATGCAATGCTTATGACTGGTATTGATTGTATGGCTGGCAATACTGCGGGCGGGTACTTGCTTTGATGGCGATGTTATTGTATTTTGTTGATGAGATTACAATCATAGGGAAGTGAATGGCCTGATAACGATGACAGCGTGATGATTCGGACGAGCTATGATACGGGTAATGATCAAGCGCTGGCTGTGGTGACCGGACGATCAATGTGATGAGTTCTGGCGCGGTTGTTATAGTTCCTGGATGGTGGTGGCAATCCAAGGATGGTGATCAACATTAGCCGATGATGAGAAAAAAGTGCTATGAGAAATAAGTAGGATGAAGTATTATTTATAAATGAACTGGTTAGAGAAAAGTGCTCACGCAGAGATGAATATGATGATATCAAAGATAACATTTTACTGGAAAAAAACTCATCTCCTTTCACACACACACACACACACACACACGCACACACACACACACACACACACACACACACACACACACACACACACACACACACACACACACACACACACACACACACACACACACACACACACACACACACACACACATACACACACATGAATATTTGAATATCCATCGACGAGGAAAATGGGTGATATCGACTTTGTTAAATATGACATCATTAAAGCGCATAGAGCAAGGAAGGCATTTGCATAGATACTTCAGTATTTAATAACATTTTATCCAATTATGTCACGTCAAATACAGTGATCATAGTTCACTGTAGTTCTTCGGTTTTCTGTCAACACTTCCTATTAAAATGGTTCGTTAACACCTCATTCGTGTATTATAGAGTAAACATATATTAATATTCCTGTTTGTAGAGTTGTATTTATATTTTTATTTTTTGTATCTTTGTTGTTACTGATTCGTAAAAAAAATAGGCTGCCTTGTTTTTAGCAATAAATTGGTCCCTCAGCGGCTGTGTTGCGTTGAAATATTGTTGCTAATGTTGGATTCTTTTCTTTTATTCACGTTTTTATCTTGTATGTTTATTCTTTTGAATAAGAAAGGAAGAGAGTGGCTTAGATAATAAACTGACAGATAGACAGATAGAAAATCAGGCAGAGAGATTGTAAGGTAATAATGTTGTTGATGATGATAATAATAATGATTATTATAGTAATAATAATGATAATGATAATAATAATGATTATTATAGTAATAATAATGATAATGATAATAATAATAATTATTATAGTAATGATAATGATAATGATAGTAATAATGATATTGATAACAAAAATAATTATAATGGTAGTTTTTAATAATTGAAACAAATATGATAATAATAATTCCTTTTTCACATTTCTGCATATCTCACCTGCATGGTACCATACCCAAGAGATCATAACATTCAGGCAACGGTGTAATGCCCTTTTAACTTGTCACACTAATCCTTGTCTTTGTCTGTTCCAGGTAAGTATTGGCGCCTCGGGTCCGGTGTGTGTGTGGCGGACTGCGAAGGTAATTTGCATGCTTAAGCCTAGCGTTAAGCAGAAAGCGGAGTTATTTTGCGAATCGTGGAGGACGGAAAAGAGGGAGTAAGGAGGGAGAAAAGAAAGGGACGTTGATAGGAGGGGAAAGGAGGAAGGTGAGGGCTAGCGTGAAGGGAAAGGGGAAGATAGAATTAAAATTCGAGTGGTATGTGAGGGGAAGGATGGGGTTGAAGGAGAGGCGGAGGCAGAGGGAGATGGACAGAAAGAGCGACGGGAGAAGGAGAGGTATTAGAAAGAGGTGAGTGAAGGATGAGGGAGGGAGTTCATTGAAAGAGATATGGTCTGTAGATAAGATAGATAGCTGAATGGGTTAGAAAGAGAGAGAGAGAGAGAGAGAGAGAGAGAGAGAGAGAGAGAGAGAGAGAGAGAGAGAGAGAGAGAGAGAGAGAGAGAGAGAGAGAGAGGCAGTGGCAGAGAAAGAGCGAGAACGGCGCCCACTCAACCTGGCGTTAAAGTTCCTGAGGGTGGGAAAGTCATGCATGAATTTAAGGGAATCCGAAAGCAAAAGTCTAGCGTGACACGGGAGGAACTCGGCGTAAAAGGCAAAGTTGGAATCCAGGGGGGAATTATGTATGGTGATGGCGGCGCGGGGCGAGTGGGGGAGGCGGGCAGGCAGGCAGACAGGCAGACAGGCAGGCAGGCAGGCAGGAAGGCAGGCAGGCAGGCAGACAGACAGGCAGGCAGGCAGACAGGCAAACAGACAGGCAGGCAGGCAGACAGGCAGGCAGCAGACAGACAGACAGGCAGGCAAGCAGACAGACAGACAGGCAGGCAGGCAGGCAGGCAGGCAGGCAGGCAGGCAAGCAAGCAAGCAAGCAAGCAGGCAAACAAAACGGGCTTAGGAGGGCGGAAAAGGAATGGAAGGACGAGGAAGGACAGGGAGTAAATAGAGAATTGATAAAGAAGAATGAGAAAATATATAAATAAATAAATATATGTATATTCGTAAAAGAAACAACAAAATATATATAAGAGATCGCGAAACAGAGAAAGGCAAACACACCGAAGCCGAAAACAGAAAGATCACGCGGGAGTGGAACGAAATTAAGAAAAATGTCTGAAGCGAACGCAAAGTAAAGGCGGGAAAAGACAAAGTGCGCGCCCAAGGAAGCGATGCTCTTCGGATGGAAGGTTGAAAATGTATTAGAAGCGCTCAAAGGAATGCGACAGCGAGGGAGATAGACACTGCAAGAAAGATATGCATCGGTGGGTACGTGAAGAACAAGAAATAAATAAAAGTTCTCGGGTTTTATCCGGATATTAGGACCTGATCATGTGGAAGAGGATCACGCACGCAGACACACACACACACACACACACACACACACACACACACACACACACACACACACACACACACACACACACACACACACACACACACACACACACACACACACACCCACACACACACACACACACACACACACACACACCACACACACACACACACACACACACACACACACACACACACACACACACACACACACACACACACATACACACACACACACACACGCACATACACGCACATACATGCACACGCAAAGGTACACGCACATGCATATCCATTCGTACACGCGCGCGCGCGCGTGTGTATGTGTATGTGTATATGTATGTGTGTGTGCGTGCGTGCGTGTGCATGTATGTGTATGTGTGTGTGTGTGTGTGTGTGTGTGTGTGTGTGTGTGTGTGTGTGTGTGTGTGTGTGTGTGTGTGTGTGTGTGTGTGTAATATGACTTATAAAACACAAGTCATATTACCCTCATTTTCTCTATCCATACTTCTCACCCGTATCCATATATTAATTAGGACGAAAACGGGCGTAAATAGCACAGCACAGACAGACGGATAAATTGCACTTGTAAGTGGTGGCCGACGACAAAGTCTTTTCGTCCACGAGATACATTATTTAGTCCAAGGTCTAGTGCATGACAGATCAATGCCGTCATGGTCATTTTATCAGCCTGCTTTTTTAAAGCTTTCCTTCCCTCCTCCATTTACCGCCGTCTTCGGCCTTCCTCCAGGGAGTTCCTCACCGTTTTTGTATTTCTTCTTTCTTCTTTCTTTTTAATCTTATTTTGTTTATCATTAATATTATTTCTATTACTTATTTTTTCCTCTTCTTTCTCCTCTTCTCCTTTTCCTTCTTCTTCTCCCTCTTCTTCTTCTTCTTATCCCTCTTCTTCCTTTTCTTCTTCTTCTTCTTCTTTTCTTCTACCTCTTCCTCCTCTTTTTCTTCTTCCTCCTCCTCCTCCCCTCCCCCCCCTCCTCCATCCCTCATTCCAATCTACCTCCTCGTTTCACCTTCCTCATATCCTTCCCCTCAATTTTCCTCCTCCTACCACCCCCTCCCCACCCTCTCCCCTTCTTTCATGGTTAAGTGGCTCACCTGGCGAGTTTACCTTACCTGTGCCCTACTTTTTTACCTGCCTTAATTTACCAGACTTATTTCGTTCTTCCGTTTCTACTGAATATTATTAATTTTCTCATCGTATTTACCGGCATTTTACAGTTTTGCCTGTGGTGCACCTTTTTTTTCTTTACCGTAGTGGAAGTTGCTTTGCACATACTCCTCCATTCATTCGTTCATTCATTTATTGTCCGTCCTTCCATCCTTCCGTCATGATATATAATTCTCACTCTCTTTCGCATTTCTCTTTCAATTGTCACGCAATCATCCATCCATCCTTCCATCCATCCATCCATCCATCCATCCATCCATCCTACTCTCTCCTTCTAAGGGGTGGGGGTTGAAGAGGTGTAAAGCAAGGAGGGTTAGGGGGTAGAGGTGAAGTCCGGTCAGTTCAGTTGATGATCTGGAGGAGGATAAAGAGGAGAAGAAGAAGTAGAAGAAGATGGAAGAGAGGGAAGGATAGAGGATTCACGAGGGATACGACGGTTGGCGGGGGAAGATGGATATTGACGGAGGATCGCGTGGAAGAAGAAGCTGATCGAAGGAGGAAGAGGAAGAAGAAGAGAGTGATGGAAGAGAAGGAGGAGGAAAAGAGGGATGGGAGGGTGGGAGGTGTGAAAGTAGAGAGAGACAGAGGGATGCAAAGAAGGGGCAATGGAGGAAAGAAGAAGGATAGAAAACTGGAGCGAAGGGAAAGGAATAGAAAGATGGAGAGATAAAAAAGAAAAAAGAATTGGGAGCGATAGATGATGGAAATGAATAAGAAAGGGAAAATTGGTATTGATGAGGATGAGGGAATCAGTAGAGGGAAGCAAAGAGAGAAAGGATAGACGGACGGTCAGGCGGAGAATAGAGGGATGGAGCGACGGGAAGAGGACAACTCGGGGTCCGGGCGTCGAGGAAGAGGCAGCAGCAGAGGCTTCCCAACCATCCTATAACTTGGTTAGTTTTCTCGCTCTCCAGCCATCACACGAATGTAAACTTGTCTTTTACTGCCCAAGGAAAACTTTCCAAGATTGGTAGTGGCAAAACTTACTTCAGATTTTTTCTTAAATTGAGCCCGGGGCCGCGTGGGCAAAGCGCTCAGCTGCCCACTATGGTAAATGTGTTATGTGAGGTCGTACTCGAACTGCCCTTATAGAGGCTTTAGTGGCGAACCATCAGTGAGCCGAACCTTGAGGCTTAGTGGCATGGTAAGCGTAGGGGAGAGAGAGGGTACGAGGGATGAGGAAAGAGAAAGGGAAAAGGAAAGGAAAGGGAAAGGGAAAGGGAAAGAGAGGAAGGAGGAGACAGGGTTAGGGGGACGAGGAACGGGAAGGGCGAGAACGTCGACAAATGAATGAATGAGAAAGAGAGAGAGAGAGAGAGAGAGAGAGAGAGAGAGAGAGAGAGAGAGAGAGAGAGAGAGAGAGAGAGAGAGAGAGAGAGAGAGAGAGAGAGACGGCGGGAGGGAGGGAGGAAGGGGGGGAAGTGGAGAGGGCGAAAATGAGAAATGGACAGAAAGTGTATCGTCGAGAGGAACACTTTTTTTCTAACTACCAGCTTGTTTTTAGTACATCCTCTTGGAGTACGTTTTTTCTTTCTCTTTCTCTCCCTTTTTTTCCTGAGTGCAATTGTCAGGCTAGGATGCGAGCTACCTCGTCTGCTGTGCAGAGCTTTTGGGCGTCGCCTTAGATTGTGTGGGCCAGACTCCTCTTTGAGTGGGATTTGTCACTTGTGGTTTGGCATCGTTTAAGAGTCGATTGTGTCTATTTATATTTTGACTTTAACACAAACGCTGGCATAAATTTAAGGAAACTGCCATTGCATCTTAAAACGAATTAACTCCCAGAAGGGATTCATGATCATAAATGTGTTGTGTATCAATTGAAGATTAAAGTTATACAATTGGATCACAGCCTCCCGACAGACCACCCTCCGGCTACGTCTCTGTTTCGTTTCAACTCCATTCGCTACTGTGTGTTTACCCATTAACCCCAACTATAAACTGGGACCGAGGCAGTACTGAAGCCTTGAAGCGCCACGCTGCGATTCGTTTTAACGGAGTCTCGAATTCGGAACATGTGCGATCGTTCTTTTGGCTTGGACTGTACCTCGGTTTGGTCAATTTAGTCTTTGGGGAGTAATCAGGGCTGATGTGGAGATGTATCGATAGCATAATATCGCGCTATTGGGATCGTGCTTACATGGGACGTTGGGATGTATATCTGATGGAGATCCAACTTTGTTAACAATATCCTGAGCAGTAGAAGGCTGAAACGATCCCAGAATAAAGTTTGTCGCAGTTATGTTTGTCCTACGTTTGAAGAAGGAGGACATTCATGACCTTAGGAATTTTTAGAGAGAGATTAGACGGGGGATATAACGCTGGCTTAGAATACGAGACTGGATTAGGATGAATGAAAGGAGGAGGGGGGGTTGGTAGGATTGATACCAAGGAAAGGAGAGTTATTTCAAATGGAAATGAGATTATTGTTGACTTAAAAGTTTATGACTTTATGTCACACATGTAGAAGGAAGAAAGGAGAGGTCTCAAAAAATGGACGAACGAAGAGCGTAGTAAATAAAGGAACTAACAAAAAGAATTGATTCTTTTTATCTTTTATTCATTTTTTATATGTATAATTTCATTTTTAAATTTATTTACTCCTTTACTCATTTTAGGGAGGAATGGCATAGAATGGCTGTACTGAGTGGGCTCTCAGAGCACTGTGAACAAGAATGAAAAGTTTGTCCCGACCAGGAGGGAAAGAGACGTGGAGCTGAGGACGGACACATTCCATAAGTTTCCCAACAGATTTAGGGCGGATTTTCATCATTCTTGTCTGAAATTATTTTTTCTTGATCGGATAATGATTTGCAGAAGCAGAGTTGCGGTAATCCAGAGGAAGTTTATGTAGACACAAGCATATATATTTTTATTATAAAAATGTAGTGACCAATCAATAGGCATATATGTGATAGTTTGTGTGATAACGATGGGAAAGAATGGAGGAGGGGAGAAGAGGCAGAAAAAAGTTGACAAAGGAAAGAGAGAATGAAGAAGAGGGAAAGAGTAAAGAAAGTAAGATAAGAAGATAATTAAATGAAGTGAATTAGTAGGGAAGGTAAGGGTGTAGAAAAGGAGGGAGGATGAGGAAAAAGAAGAGCGGAATATATAAAAGGCGAAGAGAAGAGGTTGGAGGTCTAAAAATGAAAGAAAAGCAAAAATTAAAGGGTATGGCAGAAGAAGAGGAAAACAAAAATAGAGGAAAAGCAGGGAGAAAAAAAAAATATATATATACATATATATATATATATATATATAGATATATACATCAATATATATAAATATATATATATATATATATATATGAAAGTGAAGGAAGGTAAGAGGAGATGGGGAGGGGGGCGTTAAGGGGGGAGGGTAAAGAGGCGCAATTTATTCCCTGATAAATTCGGGCAAACGGCTGGCCGGGAGGGCGTCTCGGCTTGTCTCGGCCCCGACCACGAACGGCCCTCCGAAGGCAAGGAAGGAACAGCTGTTGTTTGGTGGCCGTGGTGTTTTTCACGCTTTTTGACGCGGCCAACTTGTAATTGTTTGTGACGAGCTCTCTCCAGGGGTGATTTAGCTCGCAACGGGTTTATTTTATACGTGTTTGTTTTACGTATGTGGAACTTGATTGTGATGTATCTTTATGTCTTTTGTCTCTCTCTGTTCGAAAATTATTTTTCTGTCTTTTCTATTTTTTCGCTTTCATTTGTTTTATTCCCTTATTTGCAATTGAAAGTTTCCCTATCACATATTTGTTTGTATCATTGTTTTCGTGAATCCAGCGATCGAACAGAAACAGACGCCGAGGACTAGAAAGGGGCGGTGGGATGAGAAAGAACAAAGGGGACGTGAGGCGCTGTCAAGGTTGTCAAGACAAGAGCCCTTTCAACGGCCTCTCACGTCGCGCATTGGCCGGCCTGACCTGATGGACTGTTTGCTCTCCAGGTCACGTCCACTCGCACACACACGCACGCACACACGCGCGCGGTTTCCTTTAGCTCGGACGCGGCTTGGCATTATGGGCGGGGGACAGGTGTGCTTAATTACACCTGCCGCCCTCTTCTAGAACACGTAGTTGGAGATGCACGCGAGAGTACGTACATACCCATACATACACGGATACGCATACTCATAAGCATACGCATACGCATACGCATACGCATACGCATACACACACACACACACATACACATACATATACACATACACATACACATACACATACACATACACATACACATACATATATGCATATACATATACATGCGCATACGTACACACACACGAACGCACGCACCCATTATCATTAGCCAGTCTTAAAGGTGACAGGCGAGACAGGACGAGGCAAAGGACATGAGCGGCCGACATGAACGTGACATGATGAGGCGGAAGGAGGTGACAGTTGGACGTGCAGACGCCATGAAGTGGCAGAGGGATAAGACATGTCAGAATAATGTTTCATCTAAGAAGCGTGCGCGGCTGAATTTTGCGCCTCGAGGCTGCTTTTGTAGGGCAAAGGAGGGGCGAGAAGGAAGGAAGGAAGGAAAGAAGGGAAAGAATGGAAATAGAGAAAGGAGGAACGAAGGGAGGGAGGGGAGAAGGGGGAGGGAGGGAAAGAAGGAAGGGAAGAGTTTAAGAAGTTACCGGATGCAGGGGGAAGGATAGAACGGATAAGGAGAGGGAAAGGAGGGGTATACTGTCGAAAGTAAGAAGGAGGTAAGGAAGAAAGAGTTAGAAAGAAACAAAAAGAAGGAAGATACGGTAAAGGAGAAACAAAGGAGGGAATTGATTAGGAGATAAAGGATTCGCGAGAAAAGAGAGAAGTAAAATTGGAAGAGGGAAGAAAAGAGGAAGTAGAGAAGAGGAAGAAAAGGGAGAGGTTTGGAAGCCAGGATGAAATAAAAGTGGAAGGGGAAAAAGAAAGGAACATAGGTTTAAGGGGAGCAGAGTAAGAAAAGAGAGGAGAGAGAAGAGGAAAGAGGGAGAAAGGAAAGGAAAGAAAAATATAGGAGAAGAAGAAAAGAGAAAGAAGGAGAAAAGGGAGGGAAGAGGAAGATGGGGACGGAGAAAAGAGAGTAAATGGAAAGAGGATAGTAGGAGAAAAGGGAAGGAAGAGAAAGATAAGAGAAGAAGAAGAGAGAGGAAAGGGAAAAACGGAGAAAAGGAAGGAAAGAGAAGGATGGGGGAAAGAGAAAAGAGTGGGAACTGAAAAATGAGAGGATGAGAAAACAGGGGAAAGAAAAAGATGAGGAAAGGAAAAGACAAATTTAAGGGAAAAAGGGAGAAGGAGACTAGAGAGGGAAGGGAAAGAGGAGAGAATGAGAGAAAAGGGAGAAGGAGAATAAAGAGGGAAGAATAAGGGAGATTTACGAGGGCCACGTAGAAGATGAGTACCTGTAACAGCCGACATGATAGGCGATGGGGCAGTAATGTGGCTTGGTCGCACGCTCTCCTTCCTTCGTTTATTTCTCCTCATTTCTTTCCTTCCCGCTTCCTTCTACTTGCTGTTCCTTCCTTCCTTCATTTATCTTTGTTTCCTCGCCTCCCCCCTGTCGTCCCTTCACACTCCCTTTTCACTGTTGTTCCTTCAGTCATCTTAGTTTTTCCCCCTTTTGTCCCTCCTGTTTCCTTTATTTATCTCCATTTGTTCCTCATTTTCTTCTTTCGTACTTCCTTCCCCTTTGCTGCTCCATCCTGTTAGGAAACTTTGCACCAATTTATTTGGTGCACAAATGCACACTCATATGCAGCTGATCATACTTACATACTTGTGCACCCTCATTCACACACACACACACACACACACACACACACACACACACACACACACACACACACACACACACACACACACACACACACACACACACACACACACACACACACACACACACACACACACACACACACACACACACACACACACACACACACACACACACACACACACACACACACACGCGCGCGCGCATACGCACACGCACACGCACACGCACACACAACAGCTAGAAGCCCCGGCCCCTTCCCATCCCCGGATAGAGGCGGCAGTAGTAATGCGTCCTGCAAAAAAGGAAGATTCCGACCATGAATCATAGGCTTTTTCCTCATGCGAAGTTGAGAGATGAAGAGGTGGCAGGACCCCGCTCTCCCTCCTACCCTACCCTTCCAGGACCCTCCTCCCTCCTACCCTACCCCTCCAAGAACCTCCTCCCTTCCTACTGGATCCCCTTACCACTCGTGCCCCCCCCCCCTAAAACCACTCGTCGCTGCGTCCTGCTGG